>NC_041382.1:186471105-186492975 GCF_002162155.2 Triticum dicoccoides | reverse complement strand
CACCGTGCTTCCTCTTGGCCAGCCTCCCGGCCCCGGCCGGGTCCGCCATGCGCTTCGGGGCCTAGGGTCGCGGCGCGACGCTGTCTTTCCCATGCGGGCGGCTCAGCACCGCCCCATGCGAGGACCCGGCTCCGCCCGCATCGCTGCCTCCCCCGCCCAACGCCGCTACACCGACAATTGGCGTCAGCACCGACCGTTCTGCGCCGCGGTGAGCAATTCAAGACACATGAAGAAAAACACAAGACTTACCGCGCGACGCCCAGCATCGGCGTCGGACCCTACTTCATCCTCCCCATCACGAGTCGCGGGCTCCTCTGGCGCCACCAGCGCCACCTGCGACGAGGCCCGGGCGTAAGGATGCTGAATCGCATTCAGAAGTATCTCACGCGTCGCGTCAGGACGAATGAGAAAGTGTGCGGCGGCAAAGTAAGAAGACCGGGCACTCACCTGTGGCGCCGGGTTCGACTGGCTGTATGGCGCCTTGCCAAACCGCCAGTCCTCCCCAAGATTGGCCTTGGAGATGTCATTCACGCCGCGCGCGATCTGCTCCGCGGACAGCCGCGTCGACCCCATGCGGTTGGGATCTTGAGGGCCGACCATTTTGCCGATGAGGCAGGAGCGCCCCTGAAGCGGAAGGACCCGGCACCTGACTAACGCGGCGAGAAGGTCGGTGCCGGTGAGCCCCTCCTGCGTCCTCATCACCATCACCCGCTCGCAGAGGTTGATGATCTCCTGCGACGGGCGCTTGGGTGAGTAGCCCCAGTTCGTCTTCGCCTGCGGTGGTGCGGTGGCGAAGCCCGGAAGATTGATTCGATATGCACTAAGGTTGCGGACGTAGAAGGAGTCTGCCACTTCTTGGCAGAATCCTCCAGCGGGATCTTGAGGAAATCCGCCCCCGACCGCTTCAAGATGACGGCGGCGCCGCAATCAGCGAACTCCCCGGCCGACGGGCCCTGCTGCTTCAAGGAGAAGAAGCGCGCCCAGAGGTCGATCATAGGCTCGACCCACAGGTACCCCTTGCAAAGGGTGACGAAGCCGGAGAGCTGGACGATGGCGCCGGCGCCAAGATGATGCGGCTGGAGCCCGAAGAACTCCAAGAATGCGCGGAAGAAGGTGCTCGCCGGCAGCCCGAATTCGTGCTCGAAGTGCGTGAGGAAGACCATGTGCTCCTGCCCCTTGGGCCGAGGCCTCTGCTCGCCGCGCGGCAAGCGGACGCCAACGTCCGTCTCCCGCGGCAGGCGCCGCGTCGCCCGGAGTTGGGTGATGTCCTCAGGGGTGACATTCGAGCCCATCCAGGAGCCCGATGGCAGCGACATGATCAAAGGAAGAAGAAGGAAGATGGACGGCAGAGAAGTTTTGCTCGGAGCAGCGGACGCCGTTGTGCGTTAGATGAAAAGAGCGGAGCAAGAGCAACGGGACAGCAGGGCGCGAGCGAGAATAATGTCCGTCGCCCCCCTGCCCCCCGATTTATAACCCTCGGTTTGAACATGGGGATGTGGGGAAGTGGGATCGTATGCATGGGCCCGTTCCACTACCCCGCAATAAGTGCGCACGTACACACGCAGTAACTGCCCGAGGAAGAGCAACCGGCCCCCGGACACCGCAACAAATCCGCGCGCTTGGGCCGAGGGCGCACGGCGGTGGGCCCCAGCCCGTCGCCCAGTCCCGTCACGCGCATGGCCTGTCAGGCCCCTCCAACTTCCAGGCACCACGTGGCGCCCGCACGAAGCCCGAGGGGTTGCCCCAAGATTCGGCGGACTTCTCGGTCCCCGCCACGGCCGGGATGCCACGATCCAGCTTCCGAGAAAACCGGCACACAGTGGTTGTTGCCGGACCTGGCGCTCGCAGAATCCACCTTGTTTAAGGGGGAAACTATGAAGGCCCACTCATCCGAAGACGGCGGACCTTCACAGCTTCGGGGACTACTGTCGGGAGGATGGACCCCGGGCAGGCAACGGAACCTGGATCCTCTTCAAAAACAACGGGGTTGGCACCACCCCTCAATACCGGCACGTGCTTGGCCGGGTCGCTCGACCCGGCCAAGCCCCGCAAGCCGGCCAGACTAGCCGACCCGGCAAGACACATCGACTCGGCCCCAACAACTAGCGCAAGACAGCCAAACCCGGCGCAACCAAAGCCTCCTCAACAAGCCAGCGCCACCCGTGGCGTGCTACGCAATCCAGCCACGGGTCAACTCCCGTCCCATCCAGGCCGTATGATGGGGACGAGACTTCAATCAACGATGAACAAGGCAACAGTGCCCCGCCCATGCCTCTGGTCAGCAGGAACGTGGCAACAGTGCCCCTCACCTACCCGCTGACCAGGGCCGGCGTGGCTACAATGCCCCCGCCTTCGCCACTGACGACAGCAAGCGGCCACCTGGCGGAGAGAACTATACGCGACTCGACTCGGCCATGCCCTGACGATCGACAAGACGGCGCACAGTCCCCCTAGGCATGCGAGGCCCGCACCTAGGGGAACCCGGCGAACCACAAGCCCTCAGCGGGACCCAGCCCAGGTTCCTGGACACCGACAATACGGACCCACCGACTTGTAACATTACCATTGTACCCCCGAGCGGTTGGACTATAAAACCCCCCGGGAGCCCGCGATCATAGGAGAGAGTGCGAGAGAGAGGGCAAACAGAAAACACATACAAGAGAGAGGTCAAACAGAAAACACATATGAGAGAAGAGCAAGTAAGCATAGGATTAGCCATGAAACCGCAACACCGGAGAGAAGGAGCAGCCCAAGCCTTGGCCAGCTTCCTTCCTCCTCCATACAGCTCCAGGAGCAACATTGTACTATCGATCATCCAACTACACTCGGCAGGACTAGGGGTATTATCTCTTCGGAGAGCCCTGAACCTAGGTATGTCCGGCGTCCCGCGCCCGCTCATGCCAACCTCGCCTCTGGAGTCCACCAGCGCCCTCGAGCCTCCTCCTCTCTTTAGCCATCCCTTGGCATCTGCCGTGCGCCCACCACGACACTGGAGGTGAAGATCGATATATTGGATGAAGGGTATTGGAGTCTGGAATTGTTCTGGGTGTACCGGGTGACGACCAGCGTGTCCGAAAGGGGTTTCGGAGGCCCCGACAAGTGTTGGGGGGCCTTATGGGCCAACGGGAGGGGGCACATCAGCCCACTAAGGGGCTGAGCGCCCCTCCCACCCCATCTCACGTAACCTGGAGAGGTGGGGGCGCCTCCCCTAGGGCAGCCACCCCTCCCGGCTTGGGGGGCAAGTTTCCTAGGGGTGGGGGCGCCCCAACCCATCTAGGGTTTCCCGTGTGGCCGCCGCCCTACCCTAGGGTGCCTCCTCCTCCCCCTTCCCCCTATATATAGTGAGGAAGAGAGAGGGCAGCCGCACCCTTCCCCTGGCGCAGCCCCTTCCCCTCTCCTACACCTCCTCCTCCGTAGCGCTTGGCGAAGCCCTGCCGGAGAACCACGAGCTCCATCACCACCACGTCGTCGTGCTGTCGGAGTTCTCCCTCAACTTCTCCTCTCCCCTTGCTGGATGAATAAGGAAGAGACGTTCCCGGGCTGTACGTGTGTTGAACGTGGAGGCGTCGTTTTTCGGCGCTTAGATCGGAATCGACCGCGATCTAAATCGTTGTGTGTACGACTCCACCTACTGCGTTCTTGTAACGCTTCCGCTTAGTGATCTTCAAGGGTGTGAAGATGCACTCCCTCTCTCTTGTTGCTAGTATCTCCTAGATTGATCTTGGTGACACGTAGGGAATTTTTGAATTATTTCTACGTTCCCCAACAGTGGCATCATGAGCTAGGTCTATGCGTAGATTCTATGCACGAGTAGAACACAAAGCAGTTGTGGGCGATGATTTGTTTAATTTGCTTACTATTACTAGTCTTATCTTGATCTGGCGGCATTGTGGGATGAAGCGGCCCAGACCGACCTTACACGTACGCTTACGTGAGACTGGTTCCACTGACTGACATGCACTTGATGCATAAGGTGGCTCGTGGGTGTCTGTCTCTCCCACTTTAGTCGAATCGGATTCGATGAAAGGGTCCTTATGAAGGGTAAATAGCAATTGGCACATCACCGTTGTGGTTTTGCATAGGTAAGAAACGTTCTTGCTAGAAACCCATAGCAGCCACGTAAAACATGCAACAACAATTAGAGGACGTCTAACTTGTTTTTGCAGGGTATGCTATGTGGTGTGATATGGCCAAAAGGATGTGATGAATGATATATGTGATGTATGAGATTGATCATGTTCTTGTAATAGGAATCACGACTTGCATGTCGATGAGTATGACAACCGGCAGGAGCCATAGGGGTTGTCTTAATTTATTTATGACATGCATGTCAATGAAAACGCCATGTAATTACTTTACTTTATTGCTAACTGTTAGCCATAGTAGTAGAAGTAATAGTCGGCGAGGCAACTTCATGAAGACACTAGGATGGAGATCATGGTGTCATGCCGGTGACGATGGTGTTCATGTCGCGCCTCGAAGATGGAGATCAAAGGTGCAAGATGATATTGGCCATATCATGTCACTTTATGATTTGCATGTGATGTTTGTCATGTTTACATCTTATTTGCTTAGAACGACGGTAGCATAAATTAGATGATCCCTCACTAAAATTTCAAGAAAGTGTTCCCCCTAACTGTGCACCATTGCGAAGGTTCGTTGTTTCGAAGCACCACGTGATGATCGGGTGTGATAGATTCTAACGTTCGAATACAACGGGTGTAAGCCAGATTTACACATGCAAAACACTTAGGTTGACTTGATTAGCCTAGCATGTACAAACATGGCCTCGGAACATGAGAGACCGAAAGGTCGAACATGAGTCGTATAGTAGATACGATCAACATGAGGATGTTCACCGTTGATGACTAGTCCATCTCACGTGATGATCGGACACGACCTAGTCGATTCGGATCATGTATCACTTAGATGACTAGAGGGGTGTCTATCTGAGTGGGAGTTCATTGAATAATTTGATTAGATGAACTTAATTATCATGAACATAGTCTAAATTGTCTTCGTAAATTATGTTGTGGATTAATAGCTCGCGCTTTAGCTCTTTGTTTTAATACATTCCTAGAGAAATACTAAGTTGAAAGATATTGTAAGCAATTGTGCGGACTAGGGCCGTAGTCTAACGATTTTCCTCGCTGCTACACAGAAGGCTTCTGTCCTTGATGCACCGCTCGATGTGCCAACCCCTCTGGTGTCGTATGTGGATGTTGTGAACATCTGGTAGACACGTTCTGATGACTACCTAATAGTTGAGTGTGCCATGCTTTACGGCTTAGAGTCGGGGCTCCAAAAGCATTTTGAACGCCATAGAACATATGAGATGTTCGAAGAGCTGAAATTGGTATTTCAGACTCATGCCCGTGTTGAGAGGTTGAGACCTCTGTCAAGACCTTTGCCTACAAGATGGAGGAGAATAGCTCAGCCAGTGAGCATGTGCTCAGAATGTCTGGGTACTTCAATCACTTGAATCAAGTGGGAGTTAATCTTCCAGATAAGAGAGATTGACAAAAGTTCTCTAGTCGCTATCACCAAGCTACTAGAGTTTCATGATGAACTATAACATGCAAGGGAAGATAATCCCAGAGCTGTTCATCGTGCTTAAGGTCATAAAGGTAGAAATCAAGAAGGAGCATCAAGTTTTGATGGTTAATAAGAGCACTGGTTTCAAAGAAGGGCAAGGGCAAGAAGGGAAACTTCTTGAATGGCAAGCCAGTTGCTGCTCCAGTGAGAAACCCAAGAACCCAAACCCGAGACAAAGTGTTTCTATTAGGGGAACGGTCACTGGTAGCGGAACTGCCTCAAATACTTGGTAGATAAGAAGGCTATCAACTTCAACAAAAGTATATTTGATATATGTGTGTGTAACTTACTAGTACTCCTAGTAGCACCTGGGTATTAGATACCGGTTCAGTTGCTAATATTGGTAACTCGAAACAAAAGCTACGGAATTAACGGAGACTAGCTAAGGGCGAGGTGACGATGTGTGTTGGAAGTGTTTCCAAGGTTGATGTGATCACCATCGCAAGCTCCCTCTACCTTCGGGATTAGTGTTGAACCTAGATAAATGTTGTTTGCATTGGTGTCCGCATTGAGCATGAACATGATTAGATCATGTTTATTGCAATATGGTTATTCATTTAAATCAGAGAATAATGGTTATTCTGTTTACATGAATAATACCTTCTATGGTCATGCACCCAATGTGAGTGGTTTATTGAATCCCGGTCATAGTTATACACATGCTCATAACATTGATGCCAAAAGATGTAGAGTTGATAATGATAGTACCACTTTCATGTGGCACTGTAGCTTAGGTCATATTGGTGTAAAGTGCATGAAAGAACCTCCATGCTAATGGACTTTTGAAGTCACTTGATTTTGAATCACTTGACACATGCGAACCATGCCTCTTTGGCAAGATGACTAAAACCTCATTCTTTGGAACAATGGAACGGGCAAGTGACTTGTTGGAAATCATACATGCTGATGTGTGCGGTCCGATGAGTGTTGACGCGCGCAGTGGATATCGTTATTTTCTCACCTTCACCGGTGAATTGAATAGATATGGGTATATTTACTTAATGAAGCATAATTCTGAAATGTTTGAAAAGTTCAAGTAATTTCATAGTGAAGTTGAGAATCATCGTATCAAGAAGATCAAGTTCCTTTGATCTGATCAAAGGGAAAGTACCTGAGTTATGAGTTTGGCCATCACTAAAGACAAGGTGGAATCGTTTCACAGTTGACGCTGCCTGGAACACCATAGCATGATGGTGTGTCCGAACGTCCTAATTGAACCTTATTGGATATGGTGTATGATGTCTCTTACCAATCTACTGCTATTTTTGGGGGTTATGCATTAAAGACAATTACATTCACTTTAAATAGGGCACCATCTAAGTCCGTGGAGACGACACTGTATGAACTATGGTTTGGCAAGAAACCAAAGTTGTTGTTTCTTAAGGTTTGGGGCTATGATGCTTATGTCGATAGGCTTCGGTCGGAAAAGATCAAACCCAAAGCGGAAAAGTGTATCTTCATTGAATACCCAAACAAGACGATTGGGTATACCTTCTATCTCAGATCTGAGGGCAAAGTGTTTGTCGCTAAGAACAGGTCCTTTCTCGAGAAAGAGTTTCTCTCGAAAGAATTGAGTGGGAGAAAGATAGAACTTGATGAGGTTGTTGAACCTTCACTTCAACCAGAGAGTAGCGCAACACAGAAAGATATTTTTGTGGAAACTACGTCAGTTGAAGAGAAAGCTAATGATGATGATCATGAAGCTTTAGATCAAATTACTATCGAACCTCCTAGGTCGACAAGGGTGTGTACAACTTCTGAGTGGTAACCCTATCTTAAAGGTCATGTTGTTGGACAATGATGAACCTATGAGCTATGAAGAAGCGATGGTGGGCCCAGATTCTAACAAATGGCTGGAAGCCATGAAATTCGAGATAGGATCCATGTATGAGAACAAAGTATGGACTTTGGTGGACTTTCCCGATGATCGGGAAGCCATTGAGAATAAATGGATCTTTAATAAGAAGACAGACGCTGATGGTAATGTCACCATTTATTAAGCTCGACTTGTCTCAAGGAAGTTTCCGACAAGTTCAAGGAGTTGTCTGTAATGAGACTTTTCTCAATCATAGCGATGCTAAAGTCTGTTAAAACTGTGTTAGCAGTTGCTGCATTTTTCATTTACGAAATCTGGCAGATGGATGTCAAAACAAAGTTTACTTAACGGTCTCCGTGAGGAAAGGCTGTATGTGATACAACCAGAAGTTTTTGTCGATCCTAAGGATGCTAAAAGGTATGCAAACTCCAGCGATCCTTCTATGGATTGGAGCAAGCATCTCGGAGTTGGAACATACGCTTTGATGAGGCGATCAAAGCATTTGGGTTTATACAAAGTTTGCAATAAACTTGTATTTGCAAGAAAGTGAGTGGGAGCACTACAACATGTCTGATAGGTATATATGGATGACATATTGTTGATCGAAAATGATGTAGAATTTCTAGAAAGCATGAAGGGTTGTTTGAATGGAGTTTTTCAAAGGAAGATCTGTGTAAAACTGTTTACATGTTCGGTATATAGATCTATAGAGATAGATCAAGACGCCTGATAAGACTTTCACAAAGCACATACCTTGACATGATCTTGAAGGAGTTCAAGATGGATCAGTCAAAGAAGGAGTTCTTGCCTAAGTTGTGAGGTGTGAAGTTAAGACTTGAAGCTCGACCACGGCAGAAGAAAGAGAAAGGACGAAAGTCGTCCCCTATGCCTTAGCCGTAGGATCTATATGATATGCCATGATGTGTACCGTGATACGTCTCCAACGTATCTATAATTTTTGATTGCTCCATGCTATATTATCTACTATTTTGGATTATATTGGGCTTTATTTTCCACTTTTATATTATTTTTGGGACTAACCTATTAACCGGAGGCCCAGCCCAGAATTGCTGTTTTTTGCCTATTTAAGTGTTTCGAAGAAACAGAATATCAAACGGAGTCCAAACGGAATAAAATCTTCGGGAACATGATTTTCTCACCGAACGTGATCCAGGAGACTTGGACCCTGCTCCAAGGAACAAAAGAGGCGGTCACGAGGGTGGGGGGCACCCCCCCCTAGGGTGCGCCCCCTGCCTCGTGGGCCCCTCGGTGCTCCTCCGGCGTACTTCTTCCTCCTATATATACACACGTACCCCCAAACGATTAGAACAGGAGCCAAAAACCTAATTCCACCGCCGCAACTTCCCGTATCCATGAGATCCCATCTTGGGGCCTGTTCCGGAGCTCCGCCAGGAGAGGCCCGTCATCACGGAGGGCTTCTACATCATCATAGCCTCTCCGATGAAGTGTGAGTAGTTTACCTCAGACCTTTGGGTCCATAGTTAGTAGCTAGATGGCTTCTTCTCTCTCTTTGAATCTCAATACAAAGTTCTCCCCCTCTCTTGTGGAGATCTATTCGAAGTAATTTTCTTTTTGCGGTGTGTTTGTTGAGACCGATGAATTGTGGGTTTATGATCAAGTCTATCTATGAATAATATTTGAATCT
This sequence comes from Triticum dicoccoides, assembly GCF_002162155.2. Classification (NCBI taxonomy): domain Eukaryota; kingdom Viridiplantae; phylum Streptophyta; class Magnoliopsida; order Poales; family Poaceae; genus Triticum; species Triticum dicoccoides. The sequence goes on along the minus strand of NC_041382.1, from coordinate 186,483,898 downwards.
TCTTTGAATTCTTTTATGTATGATTGGTTATCTTTGCAAGTCTCTTCGAATTATCCGTTTGGTTTGGCCAACTAGATTGGTAGTTCTTGCCATGGGAGAAGTGCTTAGCTTTGGGTTCGATCTTGCGGTGTCCTTTTCCAGTGACAGAAGGGGCAGCAAGTCACGTATTGCATCATTGCCATCAAGGATAACAAGATGGGGTTTATTTCATATTGCATGAATTTATCTCTCTACATCATGTCATCTTTCTTAAGGCGTTACTCTGTTTTTAACTTAATACTCTAGATGCATGCTGGATAGCGGTCGATGAGTGGAGTAATAGTAGTAGATGCAGAATCGTTTCGGTCTACTTGTCACGGACGTGATGCCTATATACATGATCATGCCTAGATATTCTCATAACTATGCTCAATTATGTCAATTGCTCAACAGTAATTTGAGAAGCCACTAGTGAAACCTATGGCCCCCGGGTCTATTCTCATCATATCAATCTCCATCACTTTAATCTTGCTTTGCTTTTTACTTTGCTTTTACTTTTTACTTTGCATCTTTATACCAAAAATACCAAAAATATTATATCTATCAGATCTCACTCTCGTAAGTGACCGTGAAGGGATTGACAACACCTAATCGCGTTGGTTGCGAGTAGCTATCGCTTTGTGCAGGTACGAGGGACTTGAGCATGGCCTCCTACTGGATTGATACCTTGGTTCTCAGAAACTGAGGGAAATACTTACGCTACTCTGTTGCATCATCCCTTCCTCTTCGGGGAAAACCAACGCAAGCTCAAGATGTAGCAACAAGGATTTCTGGCGCCGTTGCCGGGGAGTCTACGCAAAAAGTCAACATACCAAGTACCCATCACAATCCCTATCTCTCGCATTACATTGTTTGCCATTTGCCTCTCGTTTTCCTCTCCCCCCAATTCACCCTTGCCGTTGTATTCGCCCTCTCTCTCTCTCTATCCTCCCTCTCTATTTGCCTCTTTTGCCCGTTTGCTCTTGTTTGCTTGTGTGCTAGTTTGCTTGTTTGTCGCGATGGCTCAAGATACTACCAAATTGTGTGACTTCACCAATACCAATAATAATGATTTCCTTAGCACTCCGATTGCTCCTCTTACCGATGTTGAATCTTGTGAAATTAATGCTGCTTTGTTGAATCTTGTTATGAAAGATCAATTCGCCGGCCTTCCTAGTGAAGATGCCGCTACTCATCTGAATAGCTTCTTTGACTTATGTGATATGCAAAAGAAAAAAGATGTCAATAATGATGTCGTTAAATTGAAGTATTTCCTTTTTCGCTTAGAGATCGTGTTAAAGCTTGGTTTTCGTCTTTGCCTAAAAATAGTATTGATTCATGGAACAAGTGCAAAAATGCTTTTATCTCTAAATATTTTCCTCCCACTAAGATCATCTCTCTTAGAAACGATATTATGAACTTTAAACAACTTGATCATGAACATGTTGCACAAGCTTGGGAGAGAATGAAATTAATGATACATAATTGCCCTACTCATGGTTTGAATTTGTGGATGATTATACAAAAAATTTATGCCGGATTGAATTTTGCTTCTAGAAATCTTTTAGATTCAGCCGCGGGAGGCACTTTATGGAAATCACTTTAGGAGATGCTACTAAACTCCTAGATAATATTATGGTTAATTATTCTCAATGGCATACTGAAAGATCTTCTAATAAAAAAAAGTGCATGCGATAGAAGAAATCAATGTGTTGAGTGGAAAGATGGATGAACTTATGAAATTATTTGCTACTAAGAGTGTTTCTTCTGATCCTAATGATATGCCTTTGTCTACTTTGATTGAGAATAACAATGAATCTATGGATGTGAATTTTGTTGGTAGGAATAATTTTGGTAACAACGCTTATAGAGGGAATTTTAATCCTAGGCCATATCCTAGTAATCCTTCTAATAATTATGGGAATTCCTACAACAACTCTTATGGAAATTATAATAAGATGCCCTCTGAATTTGAGAATAGTGTTAAAGAGTTTATGAATTCACAAAAGAATTTTAATGCCTTGCTTGAAGAGAAATTGCTTAAAGTTGATGATTTGGCTAGGAACGTTGATAGAATTTCTCTTGAGATTGATTCTTTAAAGCTTAGATCTATTCCTCCTAAGCATGATTCAATGAGTCTCTCAAAGCCATGAGAATTTCCATTGATGAGTGCAAGAAAAGAACCGCTAGGATGCGTGCTTCCAAAGATGCCTTTGTTAAAGTGTGTTCCTCCAATTCCTATGAAAATCAAGATGAAGATCTAAAAGTTATTGATGTGTCCCCTATTAAATCTTTATTTCGCAATATGAATCTTGATGAAACTGAATATGATCTTCCTTACCTAGAAGGCGTTCTAAAAATTCGGAGTATTTAGATCTTAATGATGAAATTGATGAAAGTGGGATTGAAAGAAATAAAAATCTAGATGTTGCTAAACCCACTATATTGGATTTTAAGGAATTTAATTATGAAAGTTGCTCTTTAATTGATTGTATTTTCTTGTGCAATCCATGCTAAATTCTCCACATGCTTATAGTCAAAATAAAGCCTTCACCGAACATATTGTTGATGCCTTGATGCAATCTTATGAAGAAAAACTTGAGTTGAAAGTTTATATCCCTAGAAAACTCTATGATGAGTGGGAACCAACTATTAAAATTAAAATTAAAGATCATGAGTTTTATGCTTTGTGTGATTTGGGTGCTAGTGTCTCCACTATTCCCAAAACTTTGTGTGATTTGCTAGATTTCCGCAATTTTGATTGCTCTCTAAACTTGCATCTTGCGGATTCCACTATTAAGAAACCTATGGGAAGGATTAATTATGTTCTTATTGTTGCAAATAGGAATTATGTGCCCATAGATTTCATTTTTCTTGATATATATTGCAATCCTTCTTGCCCTATTATTCTTGGTAGACCTTTCCTTAGAACGGTTGGTGCGATTATTGATATGAAGGAAGGGGATATTAGATTTCAATTTCCATTAAAAAGGGCATGGAACACTTTCAAAGAAAGAAAATAAAATTACCATATGAAACTATCATGAGAGCCACTTATGGATTGCATACCAAAGATGGCAATACCTAGATCTATCCTCGCTTTTATGCCTAGCTATGGGCGTTAAACGATAGTGATTGTTGGGAGGCAACCCAATTTTATTTTTATTCCTTGCTTTTTGCTCATGCTTAGTAATAAATAAATTATTTAGCCTCTGTTTTGGTTGTGTTTTTTGTGTTTAATTAGTGTTTGTGCCAAGTAGAACCGTTGGGAAGACTTGGGGAAAGTCTTGTTGAACTTGCTGTAAAAAAACAGAAACTTTAGCGCTCAGTAGAACTGCTGTCATTTTTATTTGAAGAGTGATATTTAGTTAATTATTTTTTCAGATGATTAATAGATAAATTCCTCACGTCCAGCAATTAATTTTATAATTTTTGGGGTTCCAGATCTTGCGCTAGCTACAGATTACTACAGACTGTTCTGTTTTTGACAGATTCCGTTTTTCGTATGTTGTTTGCTTATTTTGAATCTATGGCTAGTAAAATAGTTTATAATCCATAGAGAAGTTGGAATACAGTAGGTTCAACACCAATATAAATAAATAATGAGTTCATTACAGTACCTTGAAGTGGTCTTTTGTTTTCTTTCGCTAATGGAGCTCACGAGTTTTCTATTTTGAGTTTTGTGTTGTGAAGTTTTCAAGTTTTGGGTGAATTCTTTTGATGGATCATGGAACAAGGAGTGGCAAGAGCCTAAGCTTGGGGATGCCCATGGCACCCCCAAGATAATACAAGGACACCAAAAATTCAAAGCTTGGGGATGCCTTGGAAGGCATCCCCTCTTTCGTCCACTTCCATCGGTAATTTACTTGGAGCTATATTTTTATTCACCAACATGATATGTGTTTTGCTTGGAGTGTCTTGTATTATTTGTGTACTTGTCTCTTAGTATACCACAATCATCCTTTCTGTACACACCTTTTGAGAGAGCCATACATGAATTAAAATTTGATAGAATACTCTATGTGGTTCACTTATATCTTTTGAGCTAAGTAGTTTTGCTCTATGTGCTTCACTTATATCTTTTGAGCATTATAATTTTGCTCTATGTGCTTCACTTAGATCTTTTAGAGCATGGTGGTGGATTTTTTTTAAATAAAATATTGATCTCTCATGCTTCACTTAAATTATTTTGAGAGTCTCTTAATAGCATGGTAATTTGCTTAATAATAATATGCTTGGTATTCAAGATTTGTGAAACTTTCTTTTGAGTGTGTTGAATACTAAGAAAAGATTGAAGCTTGATAATTGTTTTGAGATATGGAGGTGATAATATTAAAGTCATGCTAGTTGAGTAGTTGTGAATTTAAAGAATACTTGTGTTAAAGTTTGTGATTCCTGTAGCATGCACGTATGGTGAACCATTATGTGATGAAGTCGGAGCATGATTTATTTATTGATTGTCTTCCTTATGAGTGGCGGTCGGGGACGAGCGATGGTCTTTTCCTACCAATCTATCCCCCTAGGAGCTTTGCTTTGATAACTTCCACCTTTGCTAGCCTCTCTAATACTTTGCTTTGATAACTTCTAAATTTTTGCAATAAGTATATGAGTTCTTTATGACTAATGTTGAGTCCATGGATTATACGCACTCTCACTCTTCCACCTTTGCTAGCCTCTCTAATACCGCGCACTTTTCGCCGGTATCATACACCTACCATATACCTTCCTCAAAACAGCCACCATACCTACCTATCATGGCATTTCCATAGCCATTCCGAGATATATTGCGATGCAACTTTCCACCATCTAGTTTATCATGACACACTCCATCATTGTCATATTGCATATCCCGGTAAACCGCCGGATGCATTCACATAGAGTCATATTTTGTTCTAAGTATCGAGTTGTAATTGTTGAGTTGTAAGAAAAATAAAAGTGTGATGATCATCATTATTAGAGCATTGTCCCAGTGAGGAAAGGATGATGGAGACTATGATTCCCCCATAAGTCGGGATGAGACTCCGGACGAAAAAAAGAGGCCAAAGAAGCCCAAATAAAAAGAGGCCATAAAAAATAGAAAAGGCCCAAATTAAAAAAAATGAGAGAAAAAGAGAGAAGGGACAATGTTACTATCCTCTTACCACACTTGTGCTTCAAAGTAGCACCATGATTTTCATAGTAGAGAGTCTCTCATGTTATCACTTTCATATACTAGTGGGAATTTTACATTATAGAACATGGCTTGTATATTCCAATGATGGGCTTCCTCAAATTGCCCTAGGTCTTCATGAGCAAGCAAGTTGGATGCACACCCACTTAGTTTCTTTTTGAGCTTTCATATACTTACAGCTCTAGTGCATCCATTGCATGGCAATCCCTACTCACTCACATCGATATCTATTGATGGGCATCTCCATATCCTATTGATACGCCTAGTTGATGTGAGACTATCTTCTCCTTTTTTGTCTTCTCCACAACCACCATTCTATCCCACCTATAGTGCTATATCCATGGCTCACGCTCATGTATTGCGTGAAGATTGAAAAAGTTTTGAAAAAGTTAGAGTATGAAACAATTGCTTGGCTTGTCATCGGGGTTGTGCATGATTTAAATACCTTGTGTGGTGAAGATAGAGCATAGCCAGACTATACGATTTTGTAGGGATAACTTTCTTTGGCCATGTTATTTTGAGAAAACATAATTGCTTTGTTAGTATGCTTGAAGTATTATTATTTTTATGTCAATATAAAATTTTGTCTTGAATCTTTCGAATCTGAATATTCATACCACAATTAAGAAGATTTGCATTGAAATTATGCCAAGTAGCACTCCGCATCAAAAATTCTCTTTTTATCATTTACCTACTTGAGGACGAGCAGGAATTAAGCTTGGGGATGCCTGATACGTCTCCAACGTATCTATAATTTTTGATTGCTCCATGCTATATTATCTACTGTTTTGGACTATATTGGGCTTTATTTTCCACTTATATATTATTTTTGGGACTAACCTATTAACCGGAGGCCCAACCCAGAATTGTTGTTTTTTGCCTATTTCAGTGTTTTGGAGAAACAGAATATCAAACGGAGTCCAAACGGAATAAAATCTTAGGGAACGTGATTTTCTTACCGAACGTGATCCAGGAGACTTGGACCCTGCTCCAAGGAACAAAAGATGCGGTCACGAGGGTGGGGGCGCCCCCCTGCCTCGTGTGCCCCTCGGTGCTCCTCCGGCGTACTTCTTCCTCCTATATACACACACGTACCCCCAAATGACCAAAACAGGAGCCAAAAACCTAATTCCACCGCTGCAACTTTCTGTATGCACGAGATCCCATTTTGGGGCCTGTTCCGGAGCTCCGACGGAAGAGGGCCATCATCACGGAGGGCTTCTACATCATCATAGCCTCTCTGACGAAGTGTGAGTAGTTTACCTCAGACCTTCGGGTCCATAGTTAGTAGCTAGATGGCTTCTTCTCTCTCTTTGAATCTCAATACAAAGTTCTCCCCCTCTCTTGTGGAGATCTATTCAATGTAATCTTGTTTTTGCGGTGTGTTTATTGAGACCGATGAATTGTGGGTTTATGATCAAGTCTATCTATGAATAATATTTGAATCTTCTCTGGATTATTTTATGTATGATTGGTTATCTTTGCAAGTATCTTCGAATTATCCGTTTGGTTTGGCCAACTAGATTGGTAGTTCTTGCCATGGGAGAAGTGCTTAGCTTTCGGTTCAATCTTGCGGTGTCCTTTCCCAGTGACAAAAGGGGCAGCAAGGCACGTATTGCATCGTTGCCATCGAGGATAACAAGATGGGGTTTATTTCATATTGCATGAATTTATCTCTCTACATCATGTCATCTTGCTTAAGGCGTTACTCTGTTTTTAACTTAATACTCTAGATGCATGCTGGATAGCGGTCGATGAGTGGAGTAATAGTAGTAGATGCAGAATCATTTCGGTCTACTTGTCACGAACGTGATGCCTATATACATGATCATGCCTAGATATTCTCATAACTATGCTCAATTCTGTCAATTGCTCAACAGTAATTTGTTCACCCACCGTAGAATACTTATGCTCTTGAGAGAAGCCACTAGTGAAACCTATGGCCCCCGGGTCTATTCTCATCATATCAATCTCCATCACTTTAATCTTGCTTTGCTTTTTACTTTGCTTTTACTTTTTTACTTTGCATCTTTATACCAAAAATACCAAAAATATTATATCTATTAGATCTCACTCTCGTAAGTGACCGTGAAGGGATTGACAACCCCTAATCGCGTTGGTTGCGAGTAGCTACCGCTTTGTGCAGGTACGAGGGACTTGAACGTGGCCTCCTACTGGATTGATACCTTGGTTCTCAAAAACTAAGGGAAATACTTACGCTACTCTGCCGCATCATCCCTTCCTCTTCGGGGAAAACCAACGCAAGCTCAAGACGTAGCATACCGCGATGTGCCTTGCCACGTGTCTGGCAAGGGGGTACAAGAGTGATCCAGGAGCGGATCATTGGACAGTATTCAAAATTGTCCTTAGGAATAAGGAAATGTTTCTCGATTCTGGAGGTGATAAAGAGTTCGGCGTAAAGGGTTACGTCGATGCAAGCTTTAACACCTATCTGGATGACTCTGAGTAGCAAACCGGATACGTATAGTGGAGCAACCATTTGGAATAGCTCCAAGTGGAGCATAGTAGCAACATCTACAATATGAAATCAAGATTTGCGAAGAACACACGGATCTGAATGTTGCAGACCCGTTGACTGACACATCTCTCGTAAGCATAACATGATGAAACCCTAGAACTCATTGGGTGTTAATCACATGGTGATGTGAACTAGATTATTGACTCTAGTAAACTCTTGGGTGTTAATCACATGGCGATGTGAACTAGATTATTGACTCTAGTAAACTCTTCGGGTGTTAGTCACATGGCGATGTGAACTATGAGTGTTAATCACATAACGATGTGAACTAGATTATTGACTCTAGTGCAAGTGGGAGACTGTTGGAAATATGCCCTAGAGGCAATAATAAAATGGTTATTATTATATTTCCTTGTTCATTATAATTGTCTATTGTTCATGCTATAATTGTATTAACCTCTAGTCATGGTTTGCTAATGTCCCTAGTAAGCCTCTATAAGCGTAGCACAAGATCGTAATATGAATACATAGATCGTAATATGTCCCTAGTAAGCCTCTAGTTGACTAGCTCGTTGATCAAAAGATGGTCATGATTTTCTAACCATGGACATTGGATGTCATTGATAACGGGATCACATCATTAGGAGAATGATGTGATGGACAAGACCCAATCTTAAGCGTAGCACAAGATCGTGCAGTTCGTTTGCTAATGTCAAGTATCATTTCCTTAGACCATGAGATTGTGCAAATCCCGGATACCGTAGGAATGCTTTGGGTGTACCAAACGTCACAACGTAATTGGGTGGCTATAAAGATGCACTACAGGTATCTCCGAAAGTGTCTGTTAGGTTGGCACGAATCGAGACTGGGATTTGTCACTCCGTGTGACGGAGAGGTATCTCTGGGCCCACTCGGTAATGCATCATCTTAATGAGCTCAATGTGACTAAGGAGTTAGCCACGGGATCATGCGTTACGGAACGAGTAAAGAGACTTGCCAGTAACAACATTGAATGAGGTATGGGGATACCGACGATCGAATCTCGGGCAAGTAACATACCGATAGACAAAGGGAATTGTATACGAGATTGATTGAATCCCCGACATCGTGGTTCATCCGATGAGATCATCGTGGAACATGTGGGAGCCAATATGGGTATCCAGATCCTGCTATTGGTTATTGGCCGGAGAGATGTCTCGGTCATGTCTGCATGGTTCCCAAACCCGTAGGGTCTACACACTTAAGGTTCGGTGATGCTAGAGTTGTTATGGGAAATAGTATGTGGTTACCGAAGGTTGTTCGGAGTCCCGGATGAGATCCCGGACATGACGAGGAGTTCCGGAACAGTTCGGAGGTGAAGATCGATATATTGGACGAAGGGTATTGGAGTCCGGAATTGTTCCGGCGGTACCGGGTGACGACCAACGTGTCCGAAAGGGGTTTCGAAGGCCCCGGCAAGCGTTGGGGGGCCTTATGGGCCAACGGGAGGGGGAACATCAACCCACTAAGGGGATGAGCGCCCCTCCCACCCCATCTCACGTAACTTGGAGAGGTGGGGGCGCCTCCCCTAGGGCAGCCACCCCTCCTGGCTTGGGGGGCAAGTTTCCTAGGGGTGGGGGCGCCCAAACCCATCTAGGGTTTCCCCTGTGGCCGCCGCCCCTACCCTAGGGAAACCCTAGGGCTCCTCCTCCTCCCCCTTCCCCTATATATACTGAGGGAGAGAGAGGGCAGCTGCACCCTTCCCCTGGTGCAGCCCCTTCCCCTCTCTGTGACGCCCCCGATTCAATCGTACACTAATCATACATGCAAACGTGTATGATCAAGATCAGGGACTCATGGGAAGATATCACAACACAACTCTGCAAATAAAATAAGTCATGCAAGCATCATATTACAAGCCAGGGGCCTCGAGGGCTCGAATACAAGAGCTCGATCATAGACGAGTCAGTGGAAGCAACAATATCTGAGTACAGACATAAGTTAAACAAGTTACCATAAGATGGCTAGCACAAAATGGGATACATATCGAAAGAGGCGCAGGCCTCCTGCGTGGGATCCTCCTAAACTACTCTTGGTCGTCGTTAGTGGGCTGCACGTAGTAGTAGGCACCTCTCGAGTAGTAGTAGTCGTCGTCGACAGAGGCGTCTGACTCCTGGGCTCCAACGTCTGGTTGCAGCAATCGAGTATAGAAAGGGGGAAAAGTGGGAGCAAAGCAACCGTGAGTACTCATCCAAAGTACTCGCAAGCAAGGAGCTACACTACATATGTATGCATTGGTATTAAATGGAATAAGGGTATCATATGTGGATTGAACTGCAGAATGCCGGAATAAGAGGGGGATAGCTAGTCCTGTCGAAGACTACGCTTCTGGTAACCTCCATCTTGCAGCAGAAGAAGAGAGTAGATGGTAAGTTCACCAAGTAGCATCGTGTAGCATAATCCTAACCGATGACCCTCCCCTCGTTGCCCTGTGAGAGAGCGATCACCGGTTGTATCTGGCACTTGGAAGGGTGTGTTTTATTAAGTATCCGGTTCTAGTTGTCATAAGGTCAAGGTACAACTCCAAGTCGTCCTGTTACCGAAGATCACGGCTATTCGAATAGATTAACTTCCCTGCAGGGGTGCACCACATAACCCAACACGCTCGATCCCATTTGGCTGGACACACTTTTCTGGGTCATGCCCGGCCTCGGAAGATCAACACGTCGCAGCCCTACCTAGGCACAACAGAGAGGTCAGCACGCTGGTCTAAATCCTATGGCGCAAGGGTCTGGGCCCATCGCCCATTGCACACCTGCACGTTGCGTACGCGGCCGGTGAGCAGACCTAGCCTCCCTTATACAAGAGTAGGCGTTCCAGTCCAACCCAGCGCGCGCCGCTCAGTCGCTGATGTCACGAAGGCTTCGGCTGATACCACGACGTCGAGTACCCATAATTGTCCCCGCGTAGATGGTTAGTGCGTATAGGCCAGTAGCCAGACTCAGATCAAATACCAAGAACTCGTTAAGCGTGTTATTTTGAAATAGCCGCGAATGCCGACCAGGGCCAGGCCCACCTCTCTCCTAGGTGGTCTCAACCTGCCTTGTCGCTTCGCCACAAAGATCCACTCAAAGGGCCGTTGGGACAAAGGTCCTTCCAGCCCCCAATCCGTGAATCACTCGCGGGTGCTCCACAAGCTGACCCGTCTTTAGTCACCACATGTATCATGTATAAAGTATAGTATATACCCGTGATCACCTCCCGAGTGATCACGGCCCGATAGTATAGCATGGCAGACGGACAAGAATGTAGGGCCACTGATGATAAACTAGCATCCTATTCTAAGCATTAGGATTGCAGGTAAAAGTAACAACAGTAGTAGCAAGGACAGTCTATGCATCAGGATAGGATTAACGGAAAGCAGTAAAATGCTACACTACTCTAATGCAAGAAGTAGAGAGAAGAGTAGGCGATATCTGGTGATCAAAGGGGGGGCTTGCCTGGTTGCTCTGGCAAGAGAGAGGGGTCGTCAACACCGTAGTCGTACTGGGTAGCAGCGGCATCGGTCTCGATGTCTAGCGAGAGAAGACGGGGGAGAAACAATAAATATAATGCAAACAAATGCATGACGATGCATGACATGATAAAGCGCGATGCTAGGTGTGCCCTAACGCGGTACGAGGTGGTACCGATGAAGGGGGAAAACATCCGGGAAAGTATTCCCGGTGTTTCGCGTTTTCGGACAGATGAACCGGAGGGGGAAAGTTGCGTGTTCAGTATGCTAGGGATGCGTGGCGGATGAACGGATTGCGTATCCGGGTTCGTCTCATCGTTCTGAGCAACTTTCATGTTGAAAATATTTTAATCCGAGTTCTGGATTAAAAGATACGATTTTCTAAAGATTTTATTAATTTCTAGAATTTAATTAATTATTTAAATTAATTCAAAATTGAATTTATGACATCATCATGATGTCATGCTGACGTTAGCAGTCAACAGAGTTAACTGGTCAACCTGACTAGTGGGTCCCACCGGTCAGTGACACATTTTATTTAAACAGTTTAATTAATCTAATCAAAATTAATTAGGGGTGGGCCCCACTGTCATACTAATTAATTAGCTAATTAACTAACCAGGTTAATTAGATAACTAATGTTTAATTAGTTTAAGTATTTGTTTAGTTTAATTAATCAAAATTAATTAAGTTAATTATTTCTGTAATTAATTAATTATATTATATTATATTATTATTATTATTTATATAATTTTTTTAATTCCTCTTTTTTTTATAAACGTTCAGGGGGCTTGAGGCCCCACTTGTCATAGGGCCAAGGGCAGGCCCAGCTGTCTGTGGCCCCGGGGGCCTAAGCGGGCGCGCGGGCTTGCTAGCGTGCGGGCGCAGGGGCGCTGGTGCCCAGCCCGAACGGCCGTCGATGCAGCAGCGGGCGCTGCGATGGTGGAGCAGCGCGGGGCCGGCGACGAGCGGCGCAGTGGCAGAGACCGGAGCAGCAGGGCGGCCACGGCGGCTCGCGATGGAGGCGGGGCGGCGAGCAAGAAGCAACAACGGGGAGCAGCGGCGCTTGCAAGGGACAGACGAGACAGGCAGCAGCGGTGGCTGCAGCGGCGCCGGCAACAGAAGTAGCATGGCACGGGACGGCGAGCACGGGCGGTTGGGGGTGGAGCAGTGGCGCCGATGTGAAGCAGGGGCGCCGGCCGGCAGAGGCCGTGGGGCGCGCGTGGCGGGGCGACGTGGTTCGCGCGCGGGCGAACCTTGACGGGCTGTGGCCACGCAGAGGCAGCGAGGTGAGGTGCACGGCCCTGGGTGGCCGCGTACGGTGAGGCGACGGCGGGGGATGGCTCGGGCGCGACGAGCGCGTGGAGGCCGCGAGCGAGCACAGCCAGGAAAGGGGTGCGGCTGGACACGGTGAGCGCGGCGGGGTTGAGCGTGGCCCGGGCGCAGCCAGTAGGGACCGCGGCGGGCGCGGCGCGTGCAAGAGCGCGGATGGCGCGGGCGCGGCACGGTGAGCGAGCGAGGGAGAGGGGCGAGGTGCGTGCTCACGGTGGGTGTAGGGGACGGGGCAACGGGGCGCGGGGAGGGGGTGCGGACGACGCGCGGCAGGGAAGCAGGCCGGCGGAGAAGTCCGGCG
>NC_041382.1:186468838-186470651 GCF_002162155.2 Triticum dicoccoides | reverse complement strand
AGCGAGTGGGGGGCGAGTGGGGGAGTGGGGTGCGAGTGGGGCATCGGTGGGGGTTAGGGTTCCACCGGGTGGGTGGATAAGGGAAGTGGGGGGAGGGTGGGCTGGCCGGGTGGGTGGCCCAATGGCCTGCTGGGCCGGAGCCCGGTGGGGGGTGCTTCCCCTTTTTCCTTTTTTTGTTAGTGTGTTTCCTATTTTCTTTTTATTTATTTTCTTTTCTGTTTAATTTCATTTTAAACCATCTTAGCCATTTTATAAAAATATGTTTGTTGCACTATAATTACCCTCGTAATATTCGGCAACCACCGAACTTTTTTATTTCAACTTCTTAAAAACTTTTGTTGTTTGCCTTTTTTTTGAATTGATTTTGAATCGGTTTGAACTAACGAAAGCTTAGCATAATCGAGGTGACGTGGCATGATTAGCATGGAATTACTGTAGCAAGATTATCCGGGCGTTACAAATCTCCTCCACTACAAGAAATCTCGTCCCGAGATTTAGGAGGTAGAAGGAAACAGTGTGGGGTATTCATCACGCAGGCGGTCCTCGCGTTCCCAAGTGGCTTCGTCTTCAGAGTGATTCGACCACTGGAATTTGAGGAACTTGATCGCCTTCTGACGTGTGCGGCGTTCAGCTTGGTCGAGAATGCGGACCGGATGCTCTTTATAGGAGAGGTCCTGCTGCAATTCAAGCACTTCATGATCCACTACTCGGATTGGATCCTTGAAGCAACGACGGAGTTGTGACACGTGGAACACGTCGTAAACCTGAGAAAGCTTCGGCGGAAGCTCCAGTTGATATGCCACTTTGCCACGCCTTTCGAGAATAGTGAAGGGACCGATATAGCGAGGAGCTAGCTTTCCCTTGATCCCGAAGCGGTGAGCACCCTTCATTGGTGTAACTCGAAGATAAGCCTTTTCGCCAGGTTAATAGACCATGTCTTGGTGATGACGGTCATACTGACTTTTCTGACGTGACTGAGCAGTCTTGAGATTCTTGCGAATAATGCGAACTTGTTCTTCGGCCTGTTAGATAATATCCGGACCGAAGAGTGGACGTTCCCCAGTTTCTGACCAGTTCAGAGGGGTTCGACACTTTCGTCCATATAGCACTTCGAAGGGGGACATCTTCAAACTAGCTTGATAGCTATTATTATAAGAGAACTCGGCATATGAAAGAGATTCCTCCCATTTCTTGCCGAAGAAAATCACACAAGCTCGAAGCATGTCTTTGAGAACTTGATTGACACGTTCAACCTGTCCTTGCGACTGAGGATGAAACGCCGTATTGATAGACAGATGAGTTCCCATAGCTTCTTGGAAACTTGCCCAAAATCTTAAAGTGAATAAGCTGCCACGGTCTGAACTGATAACCAGTGGAATACCGTGAAGTGAAACAATTCTGGACATGTAGAGAGTAGCAAGCTGACTAGTAGTGATTGTTTTTTTGACCGCCAGAAAATGTGCAACTTTAGAAAGTCGGTCAATGACGACAAGAATAGCATCATTACCTTTCTGCGATTTGGGAAATCCAGTGACGAAGTCCATTTCAACATGGTCCCATTTCCATTCAGGAATAGAGATAGGTTGCATAGTTCTAGCAGGCCTTTGATGCTCTGCTTTGATACGGCGACAAACGTCACACTCAGCAACAAAACGAGCAATATCCTGCTTCATATTAGACCACCAGAATCTTTGACGAATGTCTTGGTACATCTTTGTACTACCAGGATGAATAGATAGAGGCGTATCATGAGCTTCTTTCATAACCCACCCGATGGAACCCTAACCCCCACCGACGACCCACTCGCACCCCA
>NC_041382.1:186444127-186468329 GCF_002162155.2 Triticum dicoccoides | reverse complement strand
CTCTGCCGGCCGGCGCCCCTGCTTCACATCGGCGCCGCTGCTCCATCCCCGACCGCCCGTGCTCGCCGCCCCGTGCCGCGCTACTGCTGTTGCCGGCGCCGCTGCAGCCACCGCTGCTGCCTGTCTCGTCTGTCCCTTGCAAGCGCCGCCGCTCCCCGTTGTTGCTTCTTGCTCGCCGCCCCGCCTCCATCGCGAGCCGCCGTGGCCGCCCTGCTGCTTCGGTCTTTGCCACTGCGCCGCTCGTCGCCGGCCCCGCGCTGCTCCACCACCGCAGCGCCCGCTGCTGCATCAACGGCCGTTCGGGCTGGGCACCAGCGCCCCTGCGCCCGCACGCTAGCAAGCCCGCGCGCCCGCTTAGGCCCCCGGGGCCACAGACAGCTGGGCCCGCCCTTGGCCCTATGACAAGTGGGGCCTCAAGCCCCCAGAACGTTTATAAAAAAAGAGGAATTAAAAAATTATATAAAAAATAATAATAATAATATAATTAATTAATTACAGAAATAATTAACTTAATTAATTTTGATTAATTAAACTAAACAAATACTTAAACTAATTAAACATTAGTTATCTAATTAACCTGGTTAGTTAATTAGCTAATTAATTAGTATGACAGTGGGGCCCACCCCTAATTAATTTTGATTAGATTAATTAAACTGTTTAAATAAAATGTGTCACTGACCAGTGGGACCCACGAGCTCCAATAAATCCAATTTTGAATTAATTTAAATCAGTTTGAACTAACGAAAGCTTAGCAACAATAATCGAGGTGACGTGGCATGATTAGCGTGGAATTACTGTAGCAAGATTATCCGGGTGTTACACTCTCCTACACCTCCTCCTCCTCCATAGCGCTTGTCGAAGCCCTGTCAGAGAACCACGAGCTCCATCACCACCACGCCGTCGTGCTGTCGGAGTTCTCCCTCAACTTCTCCTCTCCCCTTGCTGGATCAAGAAGGAAGAGGCATTCTCGGGTTGTACGTGTGTTGAACGCGGAGGCGCCGTTGTTCAGCGCTTAGATCGAAATCGACCGCGATCTGAATCGCTGCGTGTACGACTCCACCAACCGCGTTCTTGTAACGCTTCCGCTTAGCGATCTTCAAGGGTATGAAGATGCACTCCCTCTCTCTCGTTGCTAGTATCTCCTAGATTGATCTTGGTGACACGTAGGAAAATTTTAAATTATTGCTACGTTCCCCAATAATTTGATCCTTGAAGGGTTCGCGGCCCCGATTACCGCTCTGGCCTTAGATCCAGAGCAGGCCGACAGGTCCGAAGACGGGAGTCTAGAGCCTGCCGGACTCTCTACACTTATGGAGCTTGCAGCTGGAGAAGCACCGGACACTCCGCCGGACTCTAGGTCCAAACTCTCGAGGTTCGTGTCAAGCGGGCATCTTGTATCTTTGTCGTTTCATTTCTTTTTCTTGTTCTTGTTCGATCGGTTGTATGGCTTGGAAGTTGCTTTATCTATAAAGCAGGGCAAATTTTTTTTTCAGTAAGACGATGACACATGGATTTGGCGGACATGAGGATGATCCTCGACGATCGTCGCACAAAGACTTGGCTCCATCACATGCGATTGTGCTCTTTCTAGTCGGGTGTGGTAACATTTCCCATCTCTCTTCAATGAGGCCATGGCAACGGTAGAGTGAGGCGACGGTTGGGCAAGACACATGGATCTTCAAGGGTTTGTTGCAAAATTTCATATTTTGGTGTCTTTATGCAAATCTTCAAACCACCTGTCTTTTGGTGTCCAAATGTGTACTCTTTGTAACCAGCCTGTTTAATAAACATGTACTCTTCATATTTCAATGAATAAGGTGTGCACGCATCCCACAATACAACCTTGATAATAAATTAGACAGATAATATATAGTTTTGTGACTTGAAAATTATACCAATGGAAACTTCTTTTAAATATGAATTCAACGGTATAATTGTTGTCACATATGACCCACATTTGAGTGGTCTAATTCATGGTCAAAGTTCAATTATAAAGTGCGTACACACCTATGTAGCAGCGGTCATTTAGTTCGTAGTATTTTTTTTTAATACTACAATTTATGACATTTGTTTTGTAGGGACGAAGGTACTAGACTCTTTAGGAATGCGTCTAGACCCGATTCTTTACCCAATATTCTTAGGGACGTGGTACGCGTTGGTCGGTGAATCTTTTTAAAGGATCCGTCGGGTTGTGAGTCGTCAGATCCGGTGTATCGTGTGGCTCACCTTGTCCTCATTTTTTGCAACTGATGGCGACATGTTGCAAGTTTTCTTTTGCAAGACAAGTCTTGTTGCAAAAACATTTGCAATGAGGTTAGTGTTGCTTTTTTTTTTTGCAGCAGCAGAGGTCTTTTGCATTTTTATTCATTTTTTGCAAAAGAGGTCTTGTTGCATATATTTTTTGCAACAGACGTCTTGTTGTATAGTTTCTTTTTACATTTTCACTTTTTTGCAACACAGATGTTGTTGCAGAAAAATCTAACATATAAAAGCCGCTAGAGTACCTGCCATTCTGGGGCCTTCCTCGCGCGCTTCCCATCTGCATCGCTCGTTTTGCCTCGCTGTAAAGATTTATGTACTTTTCAACTGCCTGTCAAGCATCTGGCCGTCGATTTTATTTCACGTCATGGGTTTCAGTTTGAGCAGATGACGCCTGGGCCATCCTTTCTCGCGGGGCCTGCGTTGCAGTGGGGGTTCAAGTCAAAAAAGTGGTGTGTATGTGTGGGTCGTGCAAAATTGCGGGTGCGGTGAAAACCTAGCCCAATCCCCTCCCGTCCCCGAGCTCCAATCGCCTCCTGTCCTCGAGCCCCGCGTCATCCCGACCCTCATCCCCTCCTGCATCGTCGCCTTCCCATCGCCTCCTCTTCTCTCCCTTGATTCTCGTCGCGCAGCCGCCCTTTCCTTCCTCCATCCCGCGCCTGCCGCTGAGCCCCTCCTCTTCCCAGTTCCGCCAGCCTCATCCTCTGCCGCTCGCTCAATTCAATCTGCAGGGGAGAGAGTGAAGATGAGAGGGAAAAGAAGGAAGGAGAGGAGGGTGAAATTTCGGAAAGAGGATAGGGAGGTGCAGCTTTGAATGGGAGAGGGTCTCCGCTGGCGCTGGCCTGCGCCGGCGAGGTCGGGCGCGACCTGGCCATTGGTGATGGCTCGATTCTCTCCTAGATCGGCTTGTGCAGTGCAGTGGTGCGGCGGACGGCCCTCGTGCAGTGGCCTCAGCGGGTGGGCGACGACACCTGCAGCTGGTGCACAATGGCGACGGCATGCAGCTCCTGTGCCCCGCAACACTCTCCTTCCACGCATAGCAGGAGCGGGAGCAAGGATGCTGAGGCAGTAGTTCAGGTTTGCCTTCACCTCCTCTCCTCTCTTCCCCTGCTCTCCACATCTCTAACTTGGTTTGAGTTCTCACATTTTTTACTTTGCCTTTTCTGGCAAAAAAATGGTATGAAATCTGAGATCTGGACATCAAGTTCACTTCTTTTATTTTTCTCTGTAGTAGAAGGAAAATGAGGCAGAGAAGGTTTCACCAACCTCTTCTACACTGACAAATCTTTTCTTTCCAGCATTGCCATGGTGAGCTGCTGCTGTAGTGCTTTATAATTTTTTGGCCCCTTCCTAGATGTACGCAGCCTGATGGTTCTGCACAATTGGTAGGAGCAGCGAATGTGCTCATGGAAGCTCATTACCTTGATTAGGTAAAATTGTTATGATTTTGTTTCATATATGAATAGCTAGATGCAGAGTGTTTTCGTATCGTACATATCATTCTAGATCTTGGACAAAGTACATGCCTATTTCCCTTTCTTCAGGTAGTAAATCCAGGTTGATTTCTAGACCCATGAAGACCTATGATGTTAGATGAAGCCTTCAGACTTTTAATTGTGTGTTGGCTTCGCTCTTCTGCGCAGCAGCGACGGCGCCGCTCCTCCTCAAGGCCACGGGTGAAGCAGCAGCGGCACCGCTCCTCCTCATGGCCATGGCCACATCCTCCTCCACACCTCCTTTGCACGCGCTTCCCGCTTCCGCTTGCTCGTTCTCCGGGTGTTGTAGTCAGAACAGGTGAACACTCTTTCTCTCTTTTTCTCTCTTCCACAGGTCCTCTATTTTTTTCTCTTCAACGGGTCCTCTCTCTTCCTCACAACCCCTCCTCATCCCTCTCCAATCTCTCCCATTCAGGCAGGGAGGAGAGGGCACACAAAAGCTAGGCAGGCCACAGACAACAGTGTGCTGCAGACTTGAGTGAGGACAACAGTGAGTGACACTGGACGAATCCGTCCTGGTCGAGCCCCCACCCAGACGGCTACCTGCAGAGGAGATGTCAAGGACAGCTCCCAGTTCGTGGCGGAGACACCAGCACAGGTGAGCCCTTTCTTACTCCTTTCCTCATTTTTTGACCTGAGCTCATCCCACTAATTAATTTCTTCCTTTTTTTGTTCTTATGCAGATAGGGTTTGGGTGAGGGTTGATTCCTACCCTGATGGCAGCAACCCTCCTTCCGCAACCTTGCCCGCCGAGTGCACTGAGCTATTTTGCTGTACAAAGAGCCTCTCCTTTTCAATGTACCATGGTGTCCCTTTCCATGCTAGCTCTAAACTTCTGCCCCCATCATTCCCATGGTGTCTAAGAAAATCATAGGGAAGAGGCTCTAGGAGAGGGGGTTTGGTTTTACTTTTCTGGTTTTGCAACACGATGCGACGAATTTCTCCTGCATGTATGGCTTCATTCCTTCATTTACCATATGCAAATCTTGGTCTTCAATTTGCTTGGTTTCGTATGAGTGACCGGAGATTACTGTGATGCTATGTAAGCCTACAGTGTAGAGTGAATCAGATATGTGCTAGGTCCACTAATTTAGCTCATTACCTTGCTTCACTGTTGTGTAGATGCAAAACTTGTTTTCCCTTGTGCTGAATTTGCCACTATTTTTCATTTCTGCTCATTCTGATCTAACCAAAGTGTCCCGATGGATTTGAGGCTCTTGCGCATGTCTGGTTTGGACATGCCCTTATTTTTTATCAGATCACTAAACTAAACTGTATAATAAAATAGACCCCCCTCCTTTCCAACACCTTATTTATTATTAGAGCAAGCAACAACATGTTATCATATTCGGTTTCTTGTGAGTAGCACTTCAGTTTAGATTGCCATATACTCTTTGGTATATAGCATTTTTGCCTACACATTTGCCCATTTTGCATAGAAAGATGGTTTGCTTTGGAGGGGAATTAGATAAGGCCCATGAGTCCTAAGTAAGCGTGATAAGCAAGCCCTGCACTTCTATTTACTATTAAGCGTCAGCTAAATTTTTGATAATGGCATTTCAGAGATAATACAATCAATCCAACTGTTAACTTTGGTGTGCTTTTTGGATGGACTAATATGAAGACGCTGGCTAGCTCGCATTGCCATCATATATTCTAGAAGCAAGAGCAAGGATTATAGCGAAAATAATGGTACAATGCTCCCAATATATTTTACCTTTTTGGCGAAGTTTTGGTGCTTGCGGAAGAAAATAACACCATCATTATACCTACTGCTCATTTTTTATTCAGGCAATTAGCCATCAGTAGGAAATGCCAACTAATTGTACTTTCTCTGTTGCAGAGGTGAAATTAGTACTACTTTTCTAAAGCTTTTTTTGTTGCATGTTCCCCTTTCTTAATCTTCTGTTTGTTCAAATGTATGTCTGTGCTTATAATCATTATTACACGATGAATCTCACCATGCTATCATTTCCTGAAAATTTATGCTCGCATAGTGACGTTTTTCATATGGGTGATACTTCTGTTGCCCTCATTTGGTGCGCATATAGACTATTCTCTACTGTTTCCACATCTACAATTTATTGTTTGAAGGCAAAGAAAATTGCAGCATGAACATGAAGACAATTTAGCTTTAGACAAGACCATCCTAAATCAATATGAAGCATGTTGGTGAGGGCACATAAGCAGGTAGTGTTTAATTCTGCCAGATGTCAAGGGTTAGTTAAGGGTTACCTTTCATATCCTTGCCGAAAAAACGACACTCTGAGCTCACACATGCATTGCTAGGTCTACACACATGGATTTTTATCCTGTGGGTGCACATCTATTTTGTTGGTGAAGGAAGTGATATCTGAGAGGGAGGTTAGCAGAAAACAAATTGCTGCTACTTAGGTTTCCACATCGCTCCACTCTTTAGTTTAAATTTTCGAAGGTTGAAGGCAAACAATATGTGAGCCAGAATTTCCAGATTCCAATAATATAGTAGCTATTCATGCAATGGGCTGAGCTTTCACTTTCATTTACATTTTTTCTTCGAGCGAAACACGCAAAACTAGAAACTGGGGTTCGCTGTTTTAATTTATTGCCAAGAGGATAAACAAGCTATTTTATGTTCTACGCTTGTGCTAACAGGCGTTAGTTGTATAGTTAAAATAAAATGGTTGAGCACGTGCACTATATATAGAGAGATAGTTGATAGCAGCATATAAACTTTGGACAATCACCTTTGGTTTATAGCCTAAAAAAATACTTTTTATTGTTATCATACAATATATATAAATTTTGTAAATTTGGCTGTACCAATATTTAGGTATATGTTGATAACAAAGGGGTTGGAGTGGTGCCCTGTGGTGACAGCCGACAGTGGAGAAAGATGTGAGCGCCCACCTCTTCGAACTACGGTTATATTTATATACGCAGGTTCCTGTTGTAGCACTTGAACTGAGCTACTTCTAGCAATTTTTTGGTCTATTTGGCGATTTTTGTACTCATGAATCGTTAATGGCATTACAAAGATGGATCTTTTCGAATATTTTCAAACCTCCAAGAGAATCAGATTTCAGTTTAGTATTATAAGGATTGGAATGATAAATGCATCAGTACTGTTGGGCTTTCTTAAATGATGTTGGGTTTTCTTAAATGTTGTTTGGGGTTTGGTGGTGGTAGCGAAAAAAACACGACATATTTTAATTTTTTGTTCCTACCGGAAAACTAGGAGAGGTGGCGCAAACATGATGGCCAAACCTGTGGTGCTTTGCAAGGTAACACATATGTCCCTGGCCTATCTTTATGTATCATGATGTTTCTATTTGTATACTAATGCAGTAATGCTTATTACAAAGCACATTGATACAAGTATGAAGCTTTGCAGATCTGTTCAAGCGAGTACCTTTTCTTTTATGCACTTTTCTTTTACTTTCACTTGCTCCTTTTGTCATTTGAAACTGGTAGTGAACATATAAAGTAATTCAAATGGGGGCAATTCTTCTGGTTTGTATATCTATGTCAGCCCTTGCTTGAAAACCTAAAAATTGACTTGCATCCTAATCAGACTACACTTTGTCTTCCTTATTTCATAGAACAAAGCAATTGAAATTGGATATAGAACAAGTCAAACAATTGCACTTCATATATTGTCTAGGGTGATTAGAATCTTACCAATCCTAATGCAAATGACTAATATGTTTATTCATCTAGACCCACATTTAAGACCATAGGGAAGATATTTGATATTCATAATCTGCATGTCTTACAGATTCACTTAATAAAATATTCAAAGTGCAAAGTATCTAGGAGTTGGTATCTTCTTGTAGTTTCATGTGCTCATATCAATTGGCTTTTTCCAATTTTCAGGTATCTAATATGGCTAAATGCGTAACGAAAACGTCTGTCTTCCTAGCCTCATAGATCCAACAGTAGCACGAATAAGCAAAGGATATTTGTTTTCAAAGCCTCTGTTACGAGTGAAATGCGGCAATGGAAGCAAGGAATCGTGGCTTACTTCTATTCGGATTCCATATCTACTAGGACAATCCTGATATCCTTCTCATCATTTATATTTGATTCTTTGGAGATTCATAAAGAAGGTATGTGCAAAATATCTGAATTTCAAACAAACCTACACTTGAGGTTTTTTATTGCATTTTCTTTATCTTATTCTTTTGCAGGAATGCATCCACAATCTTGGTATAAAATTTGTTTGGATGGTTCAGAATCTTTAGATGGCATGGATGAGACATAATTTGTTGTATTCAGATATTTTTCATGGTTACAGGTTAGGAAATTTTGGTTCTACTGCCAGAGCATACTTTATCTTTCCATTTCCATCAATCCATCTTGATGTGTGATCGGGTTGTTGTGTGATGCTGTTAGCTATTGATATGGTGTCTGCTTACGTCTGTTCGTAAGTACATTCTTTGACTATTGTTTGTTTCAGACATATAGCAAGCACAAGAAAAATCTGCTGATGAATACTTAGCTTGCTTTTTATATTTTAGTCCTCTGGCCTTGTTCACACATAGTGACTAACTGTCTTGGAAAATTGGATGGTCCTTGTGTCGGATAGCTTCAGCTTTTAGCTATACTAGCAAATGTTCAGTTGGTGCATGTTGTACTTTATCAGATTATCGCAGATAAATTGCAAGAACCGGAAATATGTAGCTCTAGAATTAGGGAACCAGAAATAACTGATTCTTTTTGCTGAAAAAAGAGCTAGGTTTTTATAGACCATTATTATATGCTTTCCATTTGCTGCATTCTTTCTTTCAGGTTGTTCCATTATTTTCCCATGTTAGCTTTAGGATGCCCATTGTATTTTAGTTCATATGTACATTTATTGTGTATGGTTAATTTGTCCTATATGCCAGTGTCTGAGCGTGACAAGCAGCAAAGAGGGAGGGGATTTCAAATACAAAGCAAAATGTGCACAAAATAGATGCGGCTCACAATGTCATAGCATAGACTGGAACAAAATATACATTGTGTATATATAATTACTACTATTATCCAGTGCTCACTATTTATGTTCACATAGATACATTGTAGCAACAACATACCTGGTATTGTGGATAATGACCACTCCATTGCCACAACTATAGAATACACCAGACTGGCCAAAAGTGCTCCATTGCCTCAACTGTAGAATACATCGGACTGGCCAAAAGTTGTCCATGGCCATAACTATAGAACACACCAGACTGACCAAAAGATGTCTGCATATGGCCAATAACTGATGGGGAACGTAGAAATTTCAAAAAAATTCCTACGCACACGCAAGATCATGGTGATGATATAGCAACGAGGGAAGAGTATGATCTACGTACCCTTGTAGATCGCAACGGAAGCATTGACACAACGTAGAGGAAGTAGTCATACGTCGTCTTCCCGATCCAACCGATCCAAGCACCGTTACTCCGGCACCTCCGAGTTCTTAGCACACGTACAGCTCGATGACGATCCCCAGGCTCCGATCCAGCAAAGCTTCGGGGAGGAGTTCCGCCAGCACGACGGCGTGGTGACGATCTTGATGTTCTACTGTCGCAGGGCTTCGCTTAAGCACCGCTACAATATGACCGAGGTGGAATATGGTGGCAGGGGGCACCGCACACGGCTAAGGAACGATCACGTGGATCAACTTGTGTGTCTAGAGGTGCCCCCTGCCTCCGTATATAAAGGAGCCAGGGGGAGGAGGCCGGCCCTAGGAGAGGCGCGCCAGGTGTGGAGTCCTACTAGGACTCCAAGTCCTAGTAGGAGTCCACCAAGAGGGGAGGAAGGGAGAAGGAAGTGGAGGAGTAGGAAAGGTGGCCGGCCCCCTTTTCCCTAGTCCAATTCGGACTAGAGGGGAGGGGGGCGCAGCAGCCTTTTTCCTCTTCCCACTAAAGCCCATCAAGGCCCATTACTTCTCCCGTAACTATCCGGTACTCCGAAAAATACCCGAATCACTCGGAGCCTTTCCGATGTCCGAATATAGTCGTCCAATATATCGATCTTTACGTCTCGATCATTTCGAGACTCCTCGTCATGTCCCCGATCTCATCCGGGACTCCGAACTCCTTCGGTACATCAAAACTCATAAACTCATAATATAACTGTCATCGAAACCTTAAGCGTGCGGACCCTACGGTTCGAGAACAATGTAGACATGACCGAGACACGTCTCCGGTCAATAACCAATAGCGGGACCTGGATGCCCATATTGGCTCCTACACATTCTACAAAGATCTTTACCGGTCAGACCGCATAATAACATACGTTGTTCCCTTTGTCATCGGTATGTTACTTGCCTGAGATTCGATCGTCGGTATCCAATACCTAGTTCAATCTCGTTACCGGCAAGTCTCTTTACTCGTTCTGTAATACATCATCTCGCAACTAACTCATTAGTTGCAATGCTTGCAAGGCTTATGTGATGTGCATTACCGAGAGGGCCCAGAGATACCTCTCCGACAATCGGAGTGACAAATCCTAATCTTGAAATACGCCAACCCAACATCTACCTTTGGAGACACCTGTAATGCTCCTTTATAATCACCCAGTTACGTTGTGACGTTTGGTAGCACCCAAAGTGTTCCTCCGGCAAACGGGAGTTGCATAATCTCATAGTCATAGGAACATGTATAAGTCATGAAGAAAGCAATAGCAACATACTAAACGATCGGGTGCTATGCTAATGGAATGGGTCATGTCAATCAGATCATTCAACTAATGATGTGACCTCGTTAATCAAATAACAACTCTTTGTCTATGGTTAGGAAACATAACCATCTTTGATTAACGAGCTAGTCAAGTAGAGGCATACTAGTGACACTCTGTTTGTCTATGTATTCACACATGTATTATGTTTCCGGTTAATACAATTCTAGCATGAATAATAAACATTTATCATGGAATAAGGAAATAAATAATAACTTTATTATTGCCTCTAGGGCATATTTCCTTCAGTCTCCCACTTGCACTAGAGTCAATAATCTAGATCACATCACCATGTGATTAACATCGATAGTTCACATCATCATGTGATTAACACCCATAGTTCACATCGCCATGTGACCAACACCCAAAGGGTTTACTAGATTCAGTAATCTAGTTCACATTGCTATGTGATTAACACCCAAGGAGTACTAAGGTGTGATCATGTTTTGCTTGTGAGAGAATCTTAGTCAACGGGTCTGCCACATTCAGATCCGCATGTATTTTGCAAATTTCTATGTCAAGAATGCTCTGCATGGAGCTACTCTAGCTAATTGCTCCCACTTTCAATATGTATCTAGACCGAGACTTAGAGTCATCTAGATTAGTGTCAAAACTTGCATCAACGTAACCCTTTACTACGAACCTTTTTTTTCACTTCCATAATCGAGAAACATATCCTTATTCCACTAAGGATAATTTTGACTGTTGTCCAGTGATCTACTCCTAGATCACTATCGTACTCCCTTGCCAAACTCAGTGGTAGGGCATACAATAGATCTGGTATACAGCATGGCATACTTTATAGAACCTATGACTGAGGCATAGGGAATGACTTTCATTCTCTTTCTATCTTCTGCCGTGGTCGGGCTTTGAGTCTTACTCAACTTCACACCTTGCAATACAGGCAAGAACTCTTTCTTTGACTGCTCCATTTTGAACTACTTCAAAATCTTGTCAAGGTATGTACTCATTGAAAAAACTTATCAAGCGTCTTGATCTATCTCTATAGATCTTGAAGCTCAATATGTAAGTAGCTTCACCAAAGTCTTTCTTTGAAAAACTCCTTTCAAACACTCATTTATGCTTTACAGAATAATTCTACATTATTTCTGATCAACAATATGTCATACACATATACTTATCAGAAATGTTGTAGTGCTCCCACTCACTTTCTTGTAAATACAGGCTTCACCGCAAGTCTGTATAAAACTATATGCTTTGATCAACTTATCAAAGCGTATATTCCAACTCCGAGATTCTTGCACCAGTCCATAGATGGATCGCTGGAGCTTGCATATTTAGTTAACACCTTTAGGATCGACAAAACCTTCTAGTTGCATCGTATACAACTCTTCTTTAGTAAATCCATTAAGAATGCAGTTTTGTTTATCCATTTGCCAGATTTCATAAAACGCGGCAATTGTTAACATGATTCGGACAGACTTAAGCATAGATACGAGTGAGAAACTCTCATCGTAGTCAACACCTTGAACTTGTCGAAAACCTTTTGCGACAATTCTAGCTTTGTAGATAGTAACACTACTATCAACGTCCGTCTTCCTCTTGAAGATCCATTTAATCTCAATGGCTCGCCAATCATTGGGCAAGTCAATCAAAGTCCATACTTTGTTCTCATACATGGATCTCATCTCAGATTTCATGGCCTCAAGCCATTTTGCGGAATCTGGGCTCACCATCGCTTCCTCATAGTTTGCAAGTTCGTCATGGTCTAGTAACATGACTTCCAGAACAGGATTACCGTACCACTCTGGTGCGGATTTCACTCTGGTTTACCTACGAGATTCGGTAGTAACTTGATCTGAAGTTTCATGATCATCATCATTAGCTTCCTCAATAATTGGTGTAGGTGTCACAGAAACTGGTTTCTGTGATGTACTACTTTCCAATAAGGGAGGAGGTACAGTTACCTCATCAAGTTCTACTTTCCTCCCACTCACTTCTTTCGAGAGAAACTCCTTCTCTAGAAAAACTCCGAATTTAGCAACAAAAGTCTTGCCTTCGGATTTGTGATAGAAGGTGTACCCAACAGTCTCCTTTGGGTATCCTATGAAGACATATTTCTCCGATTTGGGTTTGAGCTTATTAGGATGAAACTTTTTCATATAAGTATCACAACCCCAAACTTTAAGAAACGACAACTTTGGTTTCTTGCCAAACCACAGTTCATAAGGCGTCGTCTCAACGGATTTTGATGGTGCCCTATTTAACGTGAATGCAGTTGTCTCTAATGCATAACCCCAAAACGATAGTGGTAGATCGGTAAGAGACATCATAGATTGCACTATATCCAATAAAGTACGGTTATGACGTTCGGACACACCATTATGCTGTGGTGTTCCATGTGGCATGAGTTTGTGAAACTATTCCACATTGTTTTAATTGAAGACCAAACTCGTAACTCAAATATTTGTCTCCGCGATCAGATCGTAGAAACTTTTATTTTCTTGTCACGATGATTTCCCACTTCACTCTGAAATTTTTTGAACTTTTCAAATGTTTCAGACTTATGTTTCATCAAGTAGATATACCCATATCTGCTCAAATCATCTGTGAAGTTCAGAAAATAACGATACTTGCCGTGAGCCTTAACACACATCGGACTGCATACATCAGTATGTATTATTTCCAATAAGTCAGTTGCTCGCTCCGGAGAACGAAGTCTTAGTCATCTTGCCCATGAGGCATGGTTCGCAAGCATCAAGTGATTCATAATCAAGTGATTCCAAAATCCCATCAGTATGGAGTTTCTTCATGCGCTTTACACCAATATGACCTAAACGGCAGTGCGACAAATAAGTTGCACTATCATTATTAATTTTGCATCTTTTGGTTTCAATATGATGATTATGTGTATCACTACGATCGAGATCCAACGAACTATTTTCATTGGGTGTGTAACCATATAAGGTTTTCATGTAAATAGAACAACAATTTATTCTCTTACTTAAATGAATAATCGTATCACAATAAACATGATCAAATCATATTCATGCTTTACGCAAACACCAAATAACACTTATTCAGGTTCAACACTAATCTCGAAAGTATAGGGAGTGTGCGATGATGATCATATCAATCTTGGAACCACTTCCAACACACATTGTCACTTCACCCTTAACTAGTCTCTGTTTATTCTGCAACTCCCGTTTCGAGTTACTAATCTTAGCAACTGAACTAGTATCAAATACTGAGGGGTTGCTATAAACACTAGTAAAGTACACATCAATAACATGTATATCAAATATACTTATGTTCACTTTGCCATCCTTCTTATCTGCCAATCACTTGGGGTAGTTCCGCTTCCAGTGACCAGTCCCTTTGCAGTAGAAACACTTAGTCTCAGGCTTAGGACCAGACTTGGGCTTCTTCACTTGAGCAGCAACTTGCTTGTTGTTCTTCTTGAAGTTCCCCTTCTTCCCTCTGCCCTTTTCTTGAAACTAGTGGTCTTGTCTACCATCAACACTTGATGTTTTTCTCGATTTCTACCTTCATTGATTTCAGCATCACGAAGAGCTTGGGAATTACTATTGTCATCCCTTGCATATTATAGTTCATCACGAAGTTCTACTAACTTGGTGATGGTGACTAGAGAATTCTGTCAATCACTATCTTATCTGGAAGATTAACTCCCACTTGATTCAAGCGATTGTAGTACTCAGACAATCTGGGCACATGCCCACTAGTTGAGCGATTCTCCTCCATCTTTTAGCTATAGAACTTGTTGGAGACTTCATATCTCTCAACTTAGGTATTTGCTTGAAATATTAACTTCAACTCCTGGAACATCTCATATGTTCCATGATGTTCAAAACGTCTTTGAAGTCCCGATTCTAAGCCATTAAGCATGGTGCACTAAACTATCAAGTAGTCATCATATTGAGCTAGCCAAACATTCATAACGTCTGCATCTGCTCCTGCAATAGGTCCGTCACCTAGCGGTGCATCAAGGACATAATTCTTCTGTGCAGCAATGAGGATAAACCTCAGATCACGGATCCAATCCGCATCATTGCTACTAACATTTTTCAACACAATTTTCTCTAGGATCATATCAAAATAAACATATGAAAGCAACAACGCGAGCTATTGATCTACAACATAGATATGTTAATACTACCAGGATTAAGTTCATGATAAATTAAAGTTCAATTAATCATATTACTTAAGAACTCCCACTTAGATAGACATCCCTCTAATCCTCTAAGTGATTACGTGATCCAAATCAACTAAACCATGTCCAATCATCACGTGAGATGGAGTAGTTTCATTGGTGAACATCACTATGTTGATCATATCTACTATATGATTCACGCTCGACCTTTCGGTCTCCGTGTTCTGAGGCCATATCTGTATATGCTTGGCTCGTCAAGTATAACCTGAGTATTCCGCGTGTGCAACTGTTTTGCACCCGTTGTATTTGAACGTAGAGCCTATCACACCCGATCATGACGTGGTGTCTCAGCACGAAGAACTTTCGCAACGGTGCATACTCAGGGAGAACACTTCTTGATAATTTAGTGAGAGATCATCTTATAATGCTACCGTTAATCAAAGCAAGATAAGATGCATAAAAGATAAACATCACATGCAATCAATATAAGTGATGTGATATGGCCATCATCATCTTGTGCCTGTGATCTCCATCTCCGAAGCACCGTCATGATCATCATCGTCACCGGCGCGACACCTTGATCACCATCGTAGCATCGTTGTCGTCTCGCCAATCTTATGCTTCCACGACTATCACTACCGCTTAGTAATAAAGTAAAGCATTACATCGCGATTGCATTGCATACAATAAAGCGACAACCATATGGCTCCTGCCAGTTGCCGATAACTCGGTTACAAAACATGATCATCTCATACAATAAAATTTAGCATCATGTCTTGGCCATATCACATCACAACATGCCCTGCAAAAACAAGTTAGACGTCCTCTACTTTGTTGTTGCAAGTTTTACGTGGCTGCTACGGGCTTAAGTAAGAACCAATCTCACCTACGCATCAAAACCACAACGATAGTTTGTCAAATAGACTCCGTTTTAACCTTCGCAAGGACCGGGCGTAGCCACACTCGGTTCAACTAAAGTTGGAGAGACAGTCGCCCGCAAGCCATCTATGTGCAAAGCACGTCGAGGGAACCGGTCTCGCGTAAGCGTACGCGTAAGGTTGGTCCGGGTCGTCTCGTCCAACAATACCGCCGAACCAAAGTATGGCATGCTGGTAGGCAGTATGACTTGTATCGTCCACAACTCACTTGTGTTCTACTCGTGCAAATAACATCAAACCATAAAACCTAGGCTCGGATGCCACTGATGGGGAACGTAGAAATTTCAAAAAATTTCCTACGCACACGCAAGATCATGGTGATGATATAGCAACGAGGGAAGAGTATGATCTACGTACCCTTGTAGATCGCAACGGAAGCGTTGACACAACTTAGAGGAAGTAGTCGTACGTCGTCTTCCCGATCCAACCGATCCAAGCACCGTTACTCCGGCACCTCCGAGTTCTTAGCACACGTACAGCTCAATGACGATCCCCAGGCTCCGATCCAGCAAAGCTTCGGGGAGGAGTTCCGCCAGCACGACGGCGTGGTGACGATCTTGATGTTCTACTGTCGCAGGGCTTCGCTTAAGCACCGCTACAATATGACCGAGGTGGAATATGGTGGCAGGGGGCACCGCACACGGCTAAGGAACGATCACGTGGATCAACTTGTGTGTCTCGAGGTGCCCCCTGCCTCCGTATATAAAGGAGCCAGGGGGAGGAGGCCGGCCCTAGGAGAGGCGCGCCAGGTGTGGAGTCCTACTAGGACTCCAAGTCCTAGTAGGAGTCCACCAAGAGGGGAGGAAGGGAGAAGGAAGTGGAGTAGGAAAGGTGGCCGGCCCCCTTTTCCCTAGTCCAATTCGGACTAGAGGGGAGGGGGGCGCAGCAGCCTTTTTCCTCTTCCCACTAAAGCCCATCAAGGCCCATTACTTCTCCCGTAACTACCCGGTACTCCGAAAAATACCTGAATCACTCGGAGCCTTTCCGATGTCCGAATATAGTCGTCCAATATATCGATCTTTACGTCTCGACCATTTCGAGACTCCTCGTCATGTCCCCGATCTCATCTGGGACTCCGAACTCCTTCGGTACATCAAAACTCATAAACTCATAATATAACTGTCATCGAAACCTTAAGCGTGCGGACCCTACGGTTCGAGAACAATGTAGACATGACCGAGACACGTCTCCGGTCAATAACCAATAGCGGGACCTGGATGCCCATATTGGCTCCTACACATTCTACAAAGATCTTTACCGGTCAGACCGCATAATAACATACGTTGTTCCCTTTGTCATCGGTATGTTACTTGCCTGAGATTCGATCGTCGGTATCCAATACCTAGTTCAATCTCGTTACCGGCAAGTCTCTTTACTCGTTCCGTAATACATCATCTCGCAACTAACTCATTAGTTCCAATGCTTGCAAGGCTTATGTGATGTGCATTACCGAGAGGGCCCAGAGATACCTCTCCGACAATCGGAGTGACAAATCCTAATCTTGAAATACGCCAACCCAACATCTACCTTTGGAGACACCTGTAATGCTCCTTTATAATCACCCAGTTACGTTGTGACGTTTGGTAGCACCCAAAGTGTTCCTCCGGCAAACGGGAGTTGCATAATCTCATAGTCATAGGAACATGTATAAGTCATGAAGAAAGCAATAGCAACATACTAAACGATCGGGTGCTATGCTAATGGAATGGGTCATGTCGATCAGATCATTCAACTAATGATGTGACCTCGTTAATCAAATAACAACTCTTTGTCTATGATTAGGAAACATAACCATCTTTGATTAACGAGCTAGTCAAGTAGAGGCATACTAGTGACACTCTGTTTGTCTATGTATTCACACATGTATTATGTTTCCGGTTAATACAATTCTAGCATGAATAATAAACATTTATCATGGAATAAGGAAATAAATAATAACTTTATTATTGCCTCTAGGGCATATTTCCTTCAATAACTACATATATGCTTTCCTGGACCATGGTTTGCTGTTTCGCCAGTGTTACCTGACAAAAAAAAAATCAAAAATCAGTGTCACCTCGTTTTCTGAATCAGAAGATGGCTGACTGTCTGATATACTACTAGAAAAAATCGAAGCCCAAAAAGCATGAATGAATGATGGATCTGAACCTGTACTTCATAAATGATGTGCATATCACAAAAAATATGGATGGTTAGGCTATCAAAATTTGGCATAATACATGGCTGACGGAGATAGTAACTTCAAAAATTACACGGCAACCAAAACTTTATGCAAGTCTACGAAGAAAATCATAGAATCATTTTTCTTTAATTAATTTTGAAACATACCTTCCTCTTGCAGCAGTCTTGCTCCTTCGGCCCTTCAACAACAGTTCACCGATTAGTTTATCAGTCGGCGGCAGCAGGCAACACGAGCGGAGAAGGTAGTGAGGGAAGGAGAAGAAGCAGCAAACATCAGCAGACACCCCACACCCGTCGTGGCGTCCTGGAGGGCCCTCGCTACGGATGGCAGCGGAAGTTGGCAAGGCCGGCGGCCAGCGGTTGGCAGCAGCGAGAAGCGCGAGTGAAAGACCTGGTTGATTTGGGAAAGGGAGGAGAACAGAGGACTGGTCGATTTATTGAAAGAAGAACAGATAAGGTTTGGTAGATTTGGGGGAAAGGAGGAGAGACAAGCGTGCGTGGCAGCAGGTAGTCGGTGTATTGGACTCAGATATATTTGGGCTGGGCCAAATGCTTATTGTAAACTTAATTATCCTTTCCAATTCTGAAAGGGTGGGTCGTGGCACCCTTTGGCCCAGATAAGGCTGCACTGAATGTTCTCTTAGGTGGCCTTCTGTATGCCAGTTAGTCTAGCTGTACGTTTATTTTTTTTTGTTTGTTTGTATTTCTTAAAAGCTAATGTCGTTGCATGCTTTTTTAACCTTTTTTTTTTATCGGAGAAAGATGATGCTCAGGAAATTACTTATTGGATGGAAGTATAGTCACCTTACAAAGTTTTTCCACCAAATGTTTTTGTGTGTGCAACTATGATCGGTTTCTATTCGTTTATTGTACAGTTTTATTCTGCAGAAACCGCATAGAGGACAAGAAAAATAGAAAAGTTAATTTTGGGGACGGCGAAAGACTACATATCTTGGTTACCAAAAGTTTGGTGATCAAAGCAACCTACATGATGCATCTTTGCGTATGTAGCTTTGTGTAACAGAAGCTGGTTGATCAAAGCAATTTACATGATGAATCTCTAAATAGCTTTGCTTAGCATAAACTGATCTCACTACTTTCTTTAGCCTATGAACCTAATATCAATGTAATATATAGTTCTACATATGATATATTCCCTTCTATTTAAAGAATACCGGTCTCTAAACGTTCCAATTTCCTTGGTTGAAAGCTTGGTTTGCTCCTGCTCTTTGTGCCATTGACGCAACGGGTCATCTAGCATGAAGAAAGGGTGTGTATATGCTTTCGCCTTCAAGTGCATGTCCAAGGGCTTCTGCATGATTGTCTATCCAATCTAAGCAGATCACAGTAGTCCTTTGCTACGTAACTTGATATTACTATAAGTACCTATCGAGACTTTTATATTTGGCATCATTTTGGATCTTATGTAAAAAAAATATGACAATCCTTTCCATATATGACTATCATCAATCTGTATTTATTTTTATATGTTCCTTCCGTGTCTACATATTTTGATGCACACTCTTTCAATCATTGGCTTGCTCTCGGCCTTTGCGCCATGGGCGCAACGGGTCATCATGCAGTGGCCGCTCGGGCCACACACGGAACACACGTCGCATGCTGAAGGCGGCGGACGCCTGCTGTTCCTAAGCTTTTCCCGTATTCTTACCATTAGGTGAGACCACATGGAAAATTCCTACCGTTGGAAAACCCTTTGCTTTTTCTTTAAACCGAATGATATATATTGGTAAAGCTGCAACAAATAGGCGAGATCGTAGGCACCATTCATATAGTCGCAACGGTACCTTGTTAATACCCCTACTCTCAGGAGTCAGGACACAGCGTTTATATTCAGGACGGATCATAATCTGTAAAAACTGCACATTCTCTATACCGGTAAGAAAAGTGGACAAGTCCTACAATGTCACTTCATCACAGCAGTATCCTATGCCAACTTAAGATTATAGTCAGAGCCAAGGCAAACATATACTTTTGTTTATGGTGCCATCTAATCCATGGAATTAATCTTGAGACCTATCATCATCTGAGATATGTGGCAGTCAAAATGCCGCTCTCATAGCGCCCCTTGTCGCATCACGCTTCATCTCTGCGGCCTTTCCACTTCCTCGGAAGTACATGTACACTTGCTGCACGCATATAATGCCAAAGCGGCTCAGACATTTCACTTTTCAATATATGTTGTAAAACAGAACGGTTGATCATCTGAATGCTGACCTGGATAACCCAGATGCTCAACAATGACTCCAGGGCAAATAATCCAAACCCAATGAAGTAGAAGATCTGCACAACAATTGCATCAATTACTTGGCCAGAGAAAGAACTCCTTGGCATCAGGAATTTGACTACTGCACTGGTGATTCACCATGTCTCTGATAGACATAGTGTTAGCTGGCCAACCATAGGTTCATGTACTTACCCCAACTAGAGCATTCACACTGATAAGATCAATCGCCGGCAAAATTCCTCTACACAAGCAGAAAAATAGAATTCAGTCCAGGTGAAGTTCCAAACATATATCCGAGGAATATTTTGGGCTGCCATATTTTAAAGTGAAGCACTTAATTTCGTATGGAAGGATGAATAGAAGCAGTATAATTCTAAGGATAAATAGAGTTCAGTAACTCAATTAAGATGGGTCTAACTATGGGTATACAAAATCAGGCGATAACTGTGCACCTGAGCTGACTTCTATGATGATGCTCATCTACAAATTGAAATATGCTAGAATTAAAATGCACAAAGCATACAATTCATGCAACTGTCTTGCCGATACTATCTTAACAAAAACCATTTGTATTGAATTCAAGTACTATACAGGTCACTGGTTCCAGTCTTGTAATGTCATTTCCTGAATATAAGCAAACAAGAGACTTACGCCAAAGACTTGCCCTCAAAGACAGCGGGAGGAGCCACGGCAGCAAATACGACGAAAACGATGTGAAACTGCAAAAACAGAACGTTCAAGTACTGTATTTTTGTAGGTTTTGAATTATCACACATTAAACATTATGCAGATGAACCAAGGCATTCTTGAGTAATATACTCATATAACTAACCAAGTAGAGCAAGAAAAACAATCCAAACTTCAACGCGCTGTCAGTCCTGTAACACAAGTTGCAAGAAACATTTATTTATACATATGCAAAATCCAGGACAGAGAAAGAAAATCCAGGAGAAACAAGATGTAAAAAAATAAAGTAAGCTTTTAAATAAATACCTCATAGCATTATAAAGAGGGCGATACCATAACACATATGCACCAGGAACCCCAGAGATGAAGTAGATTATTGCTAGCAACCAGATTTTCACACCTGGACATGGATAAACCATTTGTTATTCAAGCATTAAATAATTCCTTAGATGCATACGCCATAGGGAACAGCAAAAGGGATTGAGCATTACCTTCCCCCTTGATCCAGGCTGAAGTAACTGCTACGACATTCCAGAAGAGACAGCAAACCAAACCTATTCAATGCCAGAGAAAGCTTTCTTAGTTTTGCTGATATGCGAAGAAGGAAGGTTTATTCTTATATTACCATCCAGTTCTACCTCTGAACAAATATTAGAATTGGAATGTATAGTTTAGAACATCATAAAACTTGAAAATAAAATGCAGGCATGTAGAAATATAGCGTACATTCTAAAGCCATTAAGGCATTCTCAAAATCTTTTAGCAGATCAAATTAACGTACATCCTAATCTTGATAAATGCAGGCCTGTAGAAATATAGACATTAATGACATTAATAATTTCCTCTGCCAATTTATTTGACTATGCTATGGCTGTCAGCTGAAGAAATGCATGTCACTTCGGCGACAGGATGTGAAGTTTGAACAAAATTATTTGCCAATATTAACTTTAGCACATATCCCACAGAAAAAAAGCTTTTAACATTTGATTTTTGAAATACAAATAACACCTCCTAAGATATGGAGAAAATGTTTGGCCACCATCCCATTTAAAAAACAAGAAGAAATTTCTTCAACAAACTTCAGGAATATTTCAAGAATTGAAAGGAAGCGGTACCAAGAAATGACGCAAATGCGAAGTATTGCATTCTTTGAAGATGAGTCGGTATCTCATTGGCAATGTCATGGTGGATGAGTGGCAGAAAAGGAGGCCAGTTTTTCTCCTCGATGACAATACCAGCTATAAAATAATATCAAACAGAATAAGGGATCAGAAGTTTAGCTAATCGTGAACAACATAATTAATTAATGAAGTTTCTTTTGAAAACAATAAGTGACAATACAATCTTTGAATGGATTATTCATTGAGAAAAATAATAAATTACAAGATGTACAACTTGATGATGTTCAGCAGTTATACTTGTTGTATATTAAAGTGTCATTACCGGTTACATTTTCGATTTTGAACATAATGATCATATATATATAGCTTTGTTTGCAGAGGAGAAAGTACGAAATAAAAAACAAAAGGCACAAATTTAGACCTTGGCTATAGCAAGATTCTGAACTTCTGATGCTTAGCGGATACTTGTTTAGTTGTTTTACAAGTCCATTACTGTATGATTCTTTCATTTTGTCCAGAGAAAATAGGAAAAGAATTATGACGAATTGCTTCTAATGTGTCATCTATGAAAGACAGAAAGAAAAAACAAACACTAACCTCGTGCTGCAGCTTCCTCCCTTCTTTTCAATTCCTAGTAAATATAATTAATATGAGGGAATCAGAACCTGATAAAACTTTTGGCTCAGATCGACTAGGTAAATAGTGCCAGTAATACAGTGTGCGGCTATAAAAAGCTGAATTTGAAAGGTAGCCATCAACCAAAGATGATCCTAAATAAACTTCATGAGATTAGTTCACACTGAAGACTGCTATTAACATCAACTAACATAAGCCCCAAATATACTCTGTTAATGAGTTATCTTAGTAGTCAAGTTAACGACTAGTATAACCGCGTAAATATGCATTGTACCTTCTCCCTCTTGTTCAACTCTGCTTCCCTCGCTTGCAGCTCCTTTTCTCTTTTCTTCAGGTCCTGGAGCATTCAGAAAGCACACATTAATTGGAAGCCCTGGGTATCATTTTCCTTCTAGCTGTTGTTCTCATAGGTGCATTTTGCAACTGCAAAGATTAAGCTGCACAATCACACATACCTTTGATGACTCAAGAGGGATATCCACTGTGGCACTGAAATCTGCAGGTTCCGGGGGAAGGGGCGAAAGCCGCGAATTCGAGGAAGGAGCAACGTTTCTGGGATTCTACATTACAGTTAAAATCAATGAACGACAGTGGTGAGCAGCCAGCAGTCAAGGGCAAATTTAACCCCAAATGCAATGGTGAGCAGAATAACTAAGGGCATACTGGCATGTAAAACGCGCCGCCGCCACCATAGTTGGACTGCCCACCAGCTTTGCCTCGCGCTTGTTCCTGCCAAGAAACCACCCACAAATTTCAGTTAGGAGGGCATACAGGAGGGTTTTCGCACCAATGCCTCATCGGTCCAGTGCGAATCCCCCAGAACTAAAAGCGTCGGTGATGGCGAGATTGGACGAAGAGGAGAAAAGATTAGATGAGATCTGCCTCTAGTCAGATCCGAACGCAAGCGAACGCCTGGCCGCGCCCACGGCGACGAGAAGGAAACTTAGATCCGCTGCATCGGGGGCAATGGCGGAATGGGATAAAGAGAGATATGGCGTGGCGTGGGTAGGGGATTGGCTCCTTACCGAGAAAGGATTCACGTCCTCCTCCTCCTCGAAAGGGTTGCCGCCATCGTAGCGCCCCGCCATGTCCCTCCCACACGCCTCGGCGCGCTTGCTTGCACCACCGACAATGGCGATTGGGGAAGGAGGAGACGATGAGTCCCGGCTAACAGATGGGTACAGGAGCGCACGCACGGTTGCACTTGCACCGCCCCCCACCAGTTGGGCCAGATATGTGTGACGGCGACGACTTTGCGACTTGAGCCGCACACGCCGGGCACTGCTCGCGGGCCAAACTTCGGTTTATTTGGATCCCTCTGGCTCTCATTTCGATGAGATTTAATTTAACTTAACTTGATACTATGAGACGTTTAAATATAGGGAAAAGATTCCCATCAACCAGCCGATTACAACGCACCGTCCATCCATCTCCAATAAAAGATGTAGATGAAAAATATCTAACTTTTACATTTTCGAGGACCAAAACACCTCTCCAACAGATGTATTTTTTTTTCATCTACACCCACCTCCCGGAGATGTAACTACAACACCTCGCGGTGCAAATTTGCATCTCCGCCTATCGAAGATGTAAAAACACGGACGTCCGCCAACTGCCTAACTGTCATTCATTTCCCTTCCGCGCGACTAGCCGCCACCCACCCGACTCCGCACCAAATCAACGCCGCCGCCGCCCGCCCGACGGCCACCAGGCTCGCCGCCTGCCTCGCCGGCCCGCCGCACGGAGCCACTGAATCGAAACTTCTCCGACTGTTGCGGCTGGCCTAAACGCCTTCCTCAAGGAGGTCTACGATG
>NC_041382.1:186425422-186443756 GCF_002162155.2 Triticum dicoccoides | reverse complement strand
TTAGTGGAGGCGCGCCACTCCGCCCGCCCCAACGGCCGCGAGGCTCGGCCGTGCGAAGCTGCCCGCCGACGTGCGGCCATCTCTTCTGTCGTGCAGTTGCCGCCGCCCGCACCGGCCGACGACGACGGCTACCCAACCCGCAGTCGGTCGATTTCATCCACCCCGCAAGCAAGGTGTCTGACGAAACTCCCGAAGGTAAAAAACGATGAAACTTGATGTTTTTTGTTGGGGATGGAAAGTAGTTTGATGGTGATTTTTCGCATTGTAGATGAGCTCGTGTGACTCCTCTTTCGTGGGCGATTCCTCTGTTGGGGAACGTAGTAATAATTCAAAATTTTCCTACGTGTCACCAAGATCAATCTAGGAGATGCTAGCAACGGGAGAGAGGGAGTGCATCTTCATAGCCTTGAAGATTGCTAAGCGGAAGCGTTACAAGAACGTGCTTGATGGAGTCGTACTCGCGGCGATTCAAGTCGCGGAAAATCTGATCCAAGCGCTGAACGGACGGCGCCCCCGCGTTCAACACACGTACAGCCCGGGGACGTCTCCTCCTTCTTGATCCAGCAAGGGGAGAGGAGAAGTTGAGGGAGAGCTCTGGCAGCACGACGACGTGGAGGTGGAGCTTGCAGTTCTCCAGCAAGGCTTCGCCAAGCACTACGGAAGAGGAGGAGGTGTTGGAGAAGGGAGGGGCTGCGCCAGGGAAGGGGCGCCGCTGCCCTCCGACCCCCACTATTTATAGGGGGAAGGGAAGAGGGGGCGGCCCCCCTAGATGCATCTAGAGGGGGGCGGACAGGAGGGGAAACTTGCCCCCCAAGCAGGTGGTAGGCGCCCCCTCTCCCTAGGGTTTCCAACCCTAGGCGCCTTGGGCCCTTGGGGGCGCACCAACCCACTAGGGGGCTGGTTCCCTCCCATATTCAGTCCATTAAGTCCTCCGGGGCAGGTGGCCCCACCCGGTGGACCCCCGGACACCTTTCGGTGGTCCCGGTACAATATCGATAACCCCCGAAACCATTCCAGCGACTGAAACTCGACTTCCCATATATAAATCTTCACCTTCGGACCATTCGAGAACTCCTGTGATGTCCGGGATCTCATCCGGGACTCCGAACAACCTTCGGTAACCAAATACAATTTCCCATAACAACTCTAGCGTTATCGAACCTTAAGTGTGTAGACCCTACGGGTTCGGGAACCATGCAAACATGACCGAGAAATCTCTCCGACCAATAACCAACAGCGGGATCTAGATACCCATGTTGGCTCCCACATGTTCCACGATGATCTCATCGGATGAACCACGATGTCGGGGATTCAATCAATCCCGTATACAATTCCCTTTGTCCATCGGTATGTTACTTGACCGAGATTCGATCGTCGGTATCCCCATACCTCGTTCAATCTCGTTACCGGCAAGTCTCTTTACTCATTCCATAACGCATGATCCCGTGGCTAACTCCTTAGTCATATTGAGCTCGTTATGATGATGCATTACTGGGTGGGCCCAGAGATACCTCTCTGTCATATGGAGTGACAAATCCTAGTCTCGATTCATGCCAACCCAACAAACACTTTCAGAGATACCTGTAGTGCACCTTTATAGTCACCCATTTACGTTGTGACGTTTGATACACCCAAAGCATTCCTACGGTATCCGGGAGTTGCACAATCTCATGGTATAAGGAAATGATACTTGACATTAGAAAAGCTCTAACAAACGAACTACACGATCTTATGCTATGCTTAGGATTGAGTCTTGTCCATCACATCATTCTCCTAATGATGTGATCCCATTAGCAACGACATCCAATGTCCATGGTCAGGAAACCACAACCATCTATTGATCAACGAGCTAGTCAACTAGAGGCTCACTAGGGACATGTTGTGGTCTATGTATTCACACATGTATTACGATTTCTGGTTAATACAATTATAGCATGAATAATAGACAATTATCATGAACAAGGAAATATAATAATAACTATTTTATTGTTACCTCTAGGGCATATTTCCAACAGTCTCCCACTTGCACTAGAGTCAAGAATCTAGTTACATTGTGATGAATCGAACACCCATAGAGTTCTGGTGTTGATCATGTTTTGCTCGTGGAAGAGGTTTAGTCAACGGATCCGCGACATTCAGATCTGTATGCACTTTACAAATATCTATGTCTCCATCTTGAATATATTCACGAATGGAGTTGAAGGGACGCTTGATGTGCCTAGTCTTCTTGTGAAACCCAGGCTCCTTGGCAAGGGCAATAGCTCCAGTGTTGTCACAAAAGAGAGTCATATGGACCGACGCATTGGGAATTACTCCTAGGTCGGTGATGAACTCCTTCATCCAGACTGCTTCTTGTGTTGCCTCCGAGGCAGCTATGTACTCCACTTCACATGTAGATCCCGCCATGACGCTTTGCTTACAACTGCACCAGCTGACTGCCCACCATTCAAAATGTACACTTATCTGGTTTGTGACTTGGAGTCATCCAGATCTGTGTCGAAGCTAGCATCAACGTAACCCTTTACGACGAGCTCTTCGCCACCTCCATAAACGAGAAACATATCCTTAGTCCTTTTCAGGTACTTCAGGATATTCTTGACTGTCGTCCAGTGTTCCATACCGGGATCACTTTGGTACCTCCCTACCAAACTTATGGCAAGGTTCACATCAGGTCTAGTACACAGCATGGCATACATAATAGAGCCTATGGCTGAGGCATAGGGGATGACACTCATCTTTTCTCTATCTTCTGCCGAGGTCGGGCATTGAGCCATGCTCAATTTCACACCTTGCAATAAAGGCAAGAACCCCTTCTTGGACTGATCCATATTGAACTTCTTCAATATCTTGTCAAGGTATGTGCTTTGTGAAAGACCAATGAGGCGTCTCAATCTATATCTATAGATCTTGATGCCTAATATGTAAGCAACTTCTCCATGGTCCTTCATTGAAAAACACTTATTCAAGCAGGCCTTTATGCTTTCCAAAAGTTCTATATCATTTCCCATCAACAATATGTCATCCGCATATAATATGATAAATGCTACGGAGCTCCCACTCACTTTCTTGTAAATACAGGCTTCTCCATAAGTCTGTATAAACCCAAACGCTTTGATCATTTCATCAAAGTGAATGTTCCAACTCCAAGATGCTTGCACCAGCCCATAGATGGAGTGCTGGAGCTTGCATACCTTGTTAGCATTCTTAGGATCGACAAAACCTTCCGGCTGCATCATATACAATTCTTCCTTAAGGAAACCGTTAAGGAATGCCGTTTTGACGTCCATTTGCCATATCTCATAATCATAGAATGCGGCAATTGCTAACATGATTCGGACGGACTTCAGCTTTGCTACGGGTGAGAAGGTCTCATCGTAGTCAACCCCTTGAACTTGTCTATAACCCTTAGCGACAAGCCAAGCCTTATAGACGGTCACATTACCATCCACGTCAGTATTCTTCTTAAAGATCCACTTATTCTCTATGGCTTGCCGATCATCCGGCAAGTCTGTCAAAGTCCATACTTTGTTTTCATACATGGATCCTATCTCGGATTTCATGGCTTCAAGCCACTTGTTGGAATCCGGGCCCGCCATCGCTTCTTCATAGTTTGAAGGTTCACCGTTGTCTAACAACATGATTTCCAGGACAGGGTTGTCATACCATTCTGGTGCAGAACGTATCTTTGTGGACCTACGAAGTTCAGTAGCAACTTGATCTGAAGTTTCATGATCATCATCACTAATTTCCTCTCTAGTCGGTGCAGGCACCACAGAAACATCTTCCTGAGCTGCACTACTCTCCGGTTCAAGAGGGAGTACCTCATAAAGTTCTACTTTCCTCCCACTTACTTCTTTCGAGAGAAACTCTTTCTCCAGAAAGGATCCATTCTTGGCAACAAAGATCTTGCCTTCGGATCTGAGGTAGAAGGTATACCCAATAGTTTCCTTAGGATATCCTATGAAGACGCATTTTTATGATTTGGGTTCGAGCTTTTCAGGTTGAAGTTTCTTGACATAAGCATCGCATCCCAAACTTTTAGAAACGACAGCTTAGGTTTCTTCCCAAACCATAATTCATACGGTGTAGTCTCAACGGATTTTGATGGAGCCCTATTTAAAGTGAATGCGGTAGTCTCTAAAGCATAACCCCAAAATGATAGCAGTAGATCGGTAAGAGACATCATAGATTGCACCATATCCAATAGAGTGCGACTACGAAGTTCGGACACACCATTACGCTGAGGTGTTCTAGGCGGCGTGAGTTGTGAAACAATTCCAATAAGTTGGTTGCTCGCTCCATTGTTCCAGA
The DNA here is from genome assembly GCF_002162155.2 of Triticum dicoccoides. Lineage (NCBI taxonomy): Eukaryota > Viridiplantae > Streptophyta > Magnoliopsida > Poales > Poaceae > Triticum > Triticum dicoccoides. Next base: position 186,439,445 of record NC_041382.1, on the reverse strand, counting down.
GAACTGAGTCTTGGTCATTTTGCCCATGAGGCATGGTTCGCACGTGTCAAATGATTCATAATCAAGAGACTCCAAAAGTCCATCTGCATGGAGTTTCTTTATGCGTTTGACACCAATGTGACCAAGGCGGCAGTGCCACAAGTATGTGGGACTATCATTATCAAACTTACATCTTTTGGCATTCACACTATAAATATGTGTAACATCACGTTCGAGATTCAATAAAAATAAACCATTGATTAGCGGGGCATGACCATAAAACATATCTCTCATATAAATAGAACAACCATTATTCTCGGATTTAAATGAGTAGCCATCTCGCATTAAACGAGATCCAGATACAATGTTCATGCTCAAAGCTGGCATTAAATAACAATTATTGAGGTTTAAAACTAATCCCAAAGGTAGATGTAGAGGCAACATGCGGACGGCGATCACATCGACCTTGGAACCATTCCCGACGCACATTGTCACCTCGTCCTTCGCCAGTCTCTGCTTATTCTGCAGCTCCTATTTTGAGTTACAAATACGAGCAACCGCACCGGTATCAAATACCCAGGAGCTACTACGAGCGCTGGTAAGGTACACATCAATAACATGTATATCATATATACCTTTGGCGTTGCCGGCCTTCTTATCCAATAAGTACTTGGGGCAGTTCCGTTTCCAGTGACCAATTCCATTGCAATAAAAGCACTGAGTCTCAGGCTTGGGTCCATTCTTTGGCTTCTTCTTCGCAACTGACTTACCGGGCGCGGCAACTCCCTTACCATCCTTCTTGAAGTTCTTCTTACCCTTGCCTTTCTTGAAGCTAGTGGTCTTATTCACCATCAACACTTGATGTTCCTTTTTGATCTCCACCTCCACTGATTTCAGCATTGAATATAACTCAGGAATGGACTTCTCCATCCCTTGCATATTGCAGTTCATCATAAAGCTCTTGTAGCTAGGTGGAAGCGACTGGAGGATCCTGTCAATGACCGAGTCATCTGGAAGATTAACTCCCAACTGAGACAAGTGGTTGTGCAACCCGGACATTTTGAGTATATGCTCGCTGATAGAACTGTTTTCCTCCATCTTACAACTGTATAACTTGTCGGAGACTTCATATCTCTTGACCCGGGCATGGGCTTGGAAAACCATTTACAACTCTTGGAACATCTCATATGCTCCGTGTTGCTCAAAACGCTTTTGGAGCCCCAGTTCTAAGCTGTAAAGCATGCCGCACTGAACCAGTGAGTAATCATCACTATGCGACTACCAGGCGTTCATAACATCTTGAGTTGTTGGGAAAATGGGTGCGTCACCTAGCGGTGCTTCAGGGACATATGCTTTCTTGGCAGCTATGAGGATGATCCTCAAGTTACGGACCTAGTCTGTATAGTTGCTACCATCGTCTTTCAGCTTGGTTTTCTCTAGGAACACGTTGAAGTTGAGGGCAACATTAGCATGGGCAATTTGATCTACAAGGCATATTGTAAAGATATTTTTAGACTAAGTTCATGATAATCAAGTTCATCTAATCAAATTATTTAATGAACTCCCACTCAGATAGAATCCCTCTAGTCATCTAAGTGATACATGATCCGAATCGACTAGGACGTGTCCGATCATCATGTGAGATGGACTAGTCATCAATGGTGAACATCTCCATGTTGATCACATCTACTATACGACTCATGTTCGACCTTTCGGTCTCTCATGTTTCGAGGCCATGTCTGTACATGCCAGGCTCATCAAGTCAACCTAAGTGTTTCGCATGTGTAAATCTGGCTTACACCCGTTGTATGCAAACGTTATAATCTATCACACCCGATCATCACGTGGTGCTTCGAAACAACGAACCTTCGCAACGGTGCACAGTTAGGGGAAACATATTTCTTGAAATTTTAGTGAGGGATCATCTTATTTATGCTACCATCGTTCTAAGCAAATAAGATGTAAACATGACAAACATCACATGAAAATCATAAAGTGACATGATATGGCCAATATCATCTTGCGCCTTTGATCTCCATCTTCGAGGCGCGGCATGATCACCTTCATCACCGGCATGACACCATGATCTCCATCATCGTGTCTTCATGAAGTTGTCTCGCCAACTATTACTTCTACTACTATGGCTAACAGTTAGCAATAAAGTAAAGTAATTACATGGCGTTTACATTGACTCGCAGGTCATACAATAAATTAAGACAACTCCTATGGCTCCTACCGATTTGTCATACTCATCGACATGGAAGTCGTGATTCCTATTACAAGAACATGATCAATCTCATACATCACATATATCATTCATCACATCCTTTTGGCCATATCACATCACATAGCATACCTGCAAAAACAACTTAGACGTCCTCTAATTGTTGTTGCATGTTTTACGTGGCTGCTATGGGTTTCTAGCAAGAACGTTTCTTACCTATGCAAAAGCCACAACGGTGATATGACAATTGCTATTTACCCTTCATAAGGACCCTCTTCATCGAATCCGATCTAACTAAAGTGGAAGAGACAGACGCCCGCTAGCCACCTTATGCATCATCCCACAATGTCGGCGAATCAAGATAAGACTAGTAACGGTAAGCAAATTGACCAAATCATCGCCCACAACTACTTTGTGTTCTACTCGTGCATAGAATCTACACATAGACCTAGCTCATGATGCCACTATTGGGGAACATAGTAATAATTCAAAATTTTCCTACATGTCACCAAGATCAATTTAGGAGATGCTAGAAACAAGAGAGAGGGAGTGCATCTTCATACCATTGAAGATCGCTAAGCGGAAGCGTTACAAAAACACGGTTGATGGAGTCGTACTCGCGGCGATTCAAATCACGGAAGATCTGATCCAAGCGCCGAATGGACGGTACCTCCATGTTCAACACACGTACAGCCCGGGGACGTCTCCTCCTTCCTGGTACAGCAAGGGGAGAGGAGAAGTTGAGGGAGGGCTCCGGCAGCACGACGGCGTGGAGGTGGAGCTTGCACTTCTCCGGCAGGGCTTCGCCAAGCACTACGGAGGAGGAGGGAGGGGCTGCGCCAGGGAAGGGGTGCCGCTGCCCTCCCACCCTCCACTATTTATAGGGGGAAGGGAAGAGGGGGCCGACCCCCCTAGATGCATCTAGAGGGGGGGCGGCCAGGAGGGGAAACTTGCTCCCCAAGCAAGTAGTAGGTGCCCCCTCACCCTAGGGTTTCCAACCCTAGGCGCCTTAGGACCTTGGGGGGCGCACCAGCCCACTAGGGGGCTGGTTCCCTCCCATATTCAGCCCATTAAGTCCTCCGGGGCAGGTGGCCCCACCCAGTGGACCCCCGGACACCTTTCGGTGGTCCCGGTACAATACTGATAACCCCCGAGACCATTCCGGTGACTGAAACTGGACTTCCCATATATAAATCTTCACCTCCGGACCATTCCGAAACTCCTCGTGACATCTGGGACTCCGAACAACCATCGGTAACCACATACAATTTCCCATAACAACTCTAGCGTCACCGAACTTTAAGTGTGTAGACCCTACGGGTTCGGGAACCATGCAGACATGACCGAGACATCTCTCTGGCCAATAACCAACCGCGGGATCTCGATACCCATGTTGGCTCCCACATGTTCCATGATGATCTCATCGGATGAACCACGATGTCGGGGATTCAATCAATCCCGTATACAATTCGCTTTGTCCATCGGTGTGTTACTTGCCCGAGATTCGATCGTCGGTATCCCCATACCTCGTTCAATCTCGTTACCGGCAAGTCTCTTTACTTGTTCCGTAATGCATGATCTCGTGGCTAACTCCTTAGTCACATTGAGCTTGTTATGATTATGCACTACCGAGTGGGCCCAGAGATACCTCTCCGTCATATGGAGTGACAAATCCCAGTCTCGATTCGTGCCAACCCAACAAACACTTTTGGAGATACCTGTAGTGCACCTTTATAGTCACCCACTTACGTTGTGATGTTTGATACACCCAAAGCATTCCTACGGTATCTGGGAGTTGCACAATATCATGGTCTAAGGAAATGATACTTGACATTAGAAAAGCTCTAGCAAACGAACTACACGATCTTGTGCTATGCTTAGAGATTCCAACACAGGTTACATACGAAACAAAATGAATGAATATACACTCTAAAATATGTCTATATACATTCGTATGTAGTCTCTATTGTAATCTCTAAAAATGACTTATATTTAGAAACGAAAAGGATAGCTTGCATGCTGATACAGATGCATATCTCAATCCAAGAATTGACCTCGTCCATGACAAGAAGCACCCCATGGCCGCTGGTTTGTAGATGTTGTAAGCCAGCCACTCGGGTGTTGCGTAACAAGCCATGCATGGCCACCGGATTGCACCTCTCACGTTTGTTAGGCACGCCGCCGTTGAAGCCGCATCTGTTGTTGCTCATCGTTCCACGTCATGACCATCCTGGAGGAGCATCGACGTCCATGGCTACCGCCTTCTTGAGCTGAGATGCAACAACATATCCTGCAATGTAATTTCTGTTACAAAAAAATTCTGCAACATGACCTTTGTTGTAAAAAATATTGTAGACGTTTTTGTAACATGATCTCTGTTGCAAAAAAAACAGTAACATAACCTCTATTGCAAAAAAAATCTAAAAACATTTCTTCAACATGGTTTTTGTTGCAAAAATATTCTACAACATAACCTATGTTGCAAAGGTGTCTGCAACAAAACCAACGTTGCAAAGGTTTCTACAACATTACATTCGTTGCAATGATCGAGGGTGTTGATAGCTGCTTGATGACGCCAGATCTGACGGCTTGCGGCCCGGCTGATCTTTTAAAAAGACCAGCCGGCGGACGTGTGGTAGTGCCCTTAAATATGAGACGTTTTTTGGGTTAAACTATTTTTTTGAAAGCAAAATTTTATTCCTTAAATAATAGACATATCGTCTACAATGAAACAAGAAATAAAGTTAGGGATTACAACTTCCCAAAACATAGCAGACTTTTCACTAAATTAATTCTTTGCTAATTCGTGAGCCACCTCATTAGCTTCTCAAAGGCAATGTATTGCTTGAGCCTCATGGACATATATATAGGAGTACATGATCTACTTGGAGTACAAGACAAGCCGGAATACTTCCTAGTTTATCCTATGTTTCCTAATACAATCACATTACTCAACATCCTCCCGCAGTCACAACGGTAGCGACGCAGATGGTGAGACTGGAAAAGAATCCGAAGGCAAGCCGACGGACACCCCCCACAGTCGTAACGGTCGATGCATCGCAGAGTCATGGCTGGAGTGGCAACCGACGAGGTTGCTCAAGCAAGGCGGTATCCCTTTGTATCGTTTATCGTGGTAGCCGAGAGTGTAGGTGGTGGATCCGTGGTCGAGGTAGCCATGCGAAAAATGCCGTGGTCGATGTCGAGTCGGGGTAGCCTTTGTCGAGGGAGTCGCCGTGGAGCCGTGGGCGCAAGGAGGCACCGAGTTAATCATGGGCGCAGTGGTGTCGAAGTAGTGATGCGCCGAGAAGAAGACATTGTTGACGACGCATCGTGCCGGGGTTGCCAACCCCAAGGACACATCGCAGACGAAGGCACGCGTCGGTGTTGCCATTACCAGGCATGCGTAGACAAACAAAGACAAAGTTGACGAAGCGCCGCACTAGGCTTGCCAGGCCCGGGGACACGCCGTGGATGAAGGCACGTGGCGGTGTTGCCAGCACCGGACATGCGTAGACTAGGACCTGCACGAGCTGTACACCATATCAAAGAAGTTAGAGAGGCCAGCAGAGAAGGACTCGACGACGGTTGTGGCGCCAATAGGTGCGGGCCAATGTCGCTCGCGGTTTTCGGAGTAGATGAAGCGGTCGGGGTAGAAGACGGCGACGCTGGCGACAGGCTGGTGCTGGACGAAGACGAAGGGGGTAGATGTTACTCAACATATATGAATTGGTAGCAAAATCCAAAGCTAGCTGCTTCGACTCAAGTATTGTCGTCACATCAGAGCCCACATAGGTGTAACACCCTCGGTGCGATTATAGCTCCCACGTGTCGAGGCACGACTTAGAGACATAATCGCATTGAAGGTGTTACAAGTTGGTAATCAGAGCCTTCCCCGACCTTAGGAGCCCCATTGCTTGATCATTTTTAGCGGCCGAGTTGTGTCTAGAAAATGTTTTGAGTCATTTAGGAATTATATATCGGAGAGTTTAGGAATTCTTTTTACTTCCCAGTCTCCTCATCGCTCTGGTAAGGCATCCTGACGTAGAGTTTTGACTCTTCTCTTCCCAAATTTCACTAATTTTTTTTTAGGATCAAGCGGGTATCTTGGAATCGTTCCGATGGTTTTATGATGAGAACATTGTCTTGGTGCCTCCTGTCAGGGGTTTAGTGGAAGTGTCCCGGGGAGTTGAGCTCTGAGGTGTTGTCATCATAATTTTATCGGTGCAGTTGTGGAATACCTGAGTCTAGTACGCCGACATCGAAAATCTCTTTTATGCAGTTCGTTGGTGAGATAACCTCGACGCTACCCAGTACTGGGGCGGGAGTTCGGGAGTATCGCCATAGCTTGTATAACGGATGCTTTTCGAAGGTTGAGGTAGATGGTTTCCGAAGGTTTCTTGGTTATGTGTTGAAGGATGGATACAGCTGGATGTAGGATTTGCTAGTTTGGGTGAGATATTATGCTCCCCCTGTATCCCCAACACCTGATTGCATAACCGGAAAGGTTTGGGAGTTTCATAGGTGGGAATTCTAGTAGCTCTAGTTCTTCTTCCACGGATATTGGTTTGAGATTGGGATTTCTTACCGATTATTCGTTCTTGATCCGTACCTTGTTGGTTTATTTCTCTACCTTAATTCTACGTGGCTTCTCAATTTATGGATATGTGACCATTTTAAGAGGAATGCATTCGTTCATTTTGTTCGGATGTGAAGACTATATGTTGCAATTTTCATTCCGTTGGATTCAACTTCAATATTTATCTATCAATGTGCTAATGGTGGTCAACCTCTTCAGGATGGCTCCTCCAACGTGCACGACTCCGAATCCTGATCCGCCACCACCTCCACCTCCTCCAGAGGCATGGCAAGCTATGATGGCCGCAACCAATGCAAACACACAGTTGATCATGCAAATTCTCCAAGAGCGCAATCAAGGCAGTCAAGGGAATCAAGGCAGCAATCAGAGTCACTTTGCTACACTCAACCAGTTCCTTGCTAACGGGCCAAAGACTTTCAGCAATTGTGTTGAGGCAACCGATGCTGATGATTGGCTTGTGGATCTGTGTAAGCATTTCGAGTGCAGTAACGTCAGGCCTGAGGACTTTGTTAAGTTCGCTTCCTTCCAACTCAAAGATCAAGCTGCAGAATGGTTCCAGCAGTACAAGGATTCCAGAGGTGGACGTGTTATCACTTGGGATGATTTCCGTTGAGATTTCCGAGCTCATCATATTCCGCAGAGCATGGTTGAAAGCAAGCGTGAGGAATTCCGCAATCTGAAGCAAGGCTCTTTGTCTGTCTATGACTACAACAAGTTGTTCCAGAAGCTCGCCCGCTTTGCCAAGCAGGATGTCCCTGATGAGAAGAGCATGATATACCAGTTCAGGGGTGGTCTCAGAGAAGATATTCAGCTCGCTCTTGTTCTCTTCGAGCCCTTGAGATATGATGAGTTCTACAACATGGCACTGAAGCAAGAGGCTGCTCAGTTGAGGTGTGATGCTTCCAAGAAGCGAGTCAGAGATGCTACTCCTTCTTCCTCTACTCAAGTGGCCAAGCAGCAGAAGTTTTGGCTTCCTCCTCCGTTCCGTCAGCCGTATCAGCAGAAGAGCAAAGGTGGCAGTGGTTCTTACCACCCACCCAACCCTGGCTTTCAGAACAAGACTTCGTCTCAAGCTCCAAGATCGAGTGCTCCGTATCACCGTCCGCTTTCAGAGGTCACGTGCAACAAGTGCCAACAGAAGGGTCACTATGCCAACAAGTGTCTCAACTAGAGGCGTCTTCCTCCTCCTCCTCCTCCTGTGAGATCGGCAAGTACAGCTGTGGTCAAGCATAACACCAAGCATGCCAAGGTCAATTTGATGAATGCAGCTCAGGCAGAGGAATCATCAGATGTCATCATGGGTAACTTTCTAGTTAACTCTTTTCCAGCAAAAGTTCTTTTTGACACTGGTGCATTGCATTGTTTCATGTCAAGATCATTTGTTTCCAAGCATGACTTCATTTCACAAATGTTGGGTAAACCTATGGGAGTGGTTTCTCCGGCTAAGTCTATGAGGGCTACTTCAATAGTCCCGGATGTTTCTATCATGATGGGTGATTTCAAGTTTCTGGCTTCTCCAATGGTTCTTGGTAACTCGGATGTTGATCTTATTCTCGGGATGGATTGGCTTTCTAAGCACAAGGCTCAGCTTGATTGTGCAGCCAGGCAGATTCAATTGACTCATTCGTCTGAGGATGTAATTGTCTTTGCCGCTCATGATGATACTATCCGTCTGTTTTCTCTCAATGAGAAGGGTGAATTGGATGCCATCTCTCAAATTCCAGTCGTTTGCGAATATCAAGACGTCTTTCCAGAAGAGCTTCCAGGAATTCCTCCGCACCGGCCAGTTGAATTCGTTATTGATCTTGAGCCTGGCACGGAACCTGTGTGCAAACGTCCTTACAAGCTCGGACCTGAAGAGTTGAAAGAGCTGAAGAAGCAACTCGATATGCAAGAGAAAATGGGTCTCATCCGGCCTAGTTCTTCTCCGTGGGGTTGTGGTGTTCTTTTTGTGAAGAAGAAGGATGGAACGGACCGACTTTGTGTTGATTACCGTCCAGTGAACAAGAAGACCATCAAGAACAAATACCCACTTCCCAACATCAATGAGCTGTTCGAACAACTCAAAGGTGCCCAAGTTTTCTCCAAGCTTGATCTCCGTATGGGTTATTGTTGGAAATATGCCCTAGAGGCAATAATAAATAGTTATTATTGTATTTCCTTGTTCATGATAATCGTTTATTATCCATGCTAGAATTGTATTGATAGGAAACTCAGATACATGTGTGGATACATAGACAACACCATGTCCCTAGTAAGCCTCTAGTTGACTAGCTCGTTGATCAATAGATGGTTACGGTTTCCTGACCATGGACATTGGATGTCATTGATAACGGGATCACATCATTAGGAGAATGATGTGATGGACAAGACCCAATCCTAAGCCTAGCACAAAGATCATGTAGTTCGTATGCTAAAGCTTTTCTAATGTCAGGTATCATTTCCTTAGACCATGAGATTGTGCAACTCCCGGATACCGTAGGAGTGCTTTGGGTGTGCCAAACGTCACAATGTAACTGGGTGGCTATAAAGGTACACTACAGGTATCTCCGAAAGTGTCTGTTGGGTTGGCACGAATCGAGACTGGGATTTGTCACTCCGTGTAAACGGAGAGGTATCTCTGGGCCCACTCGGTAGGACATCATCATAATGTGCACAATGTGATGAAGGAGTTGATCACGGGATGATGTGTTACGGAACGAGTAAAAGAGACTTGCCGGTAACGAGATTGAACAAGGTATCGGGATACCGATGATCGAATCTCGGGCAAGTACAATACCGCTACACAAAGGGAATTGAATACGGGATTGATTGAATCCTCGACATCGTGGTTCATCCGATGAGATCATCGAGGAGCATGTGGGAGCCAACATGGGTATCCAGATACCTCTGTTGGTTATTGGCCAGAGAGTCATCTCGGTCATGTCTACGTGTCTCCCGAACCCGTAGGGCCTACACACTTATGGTTCGGTGACGCTAGGGTTATAGAGATATTAGTATGCGGTAACCCAAAAGTTGTTCGGAGTCCCGGATGAGATCCCGGACGTCACGAGGAGTTCCGGAATGGTCCGGAGGTAAAGATTTATATATGGGAAGTCTTGTTTTGGTCGCCGGAAAAGTTTCGCACATTATCGGTATTGTATCGGGAGTGCCGAAAGGGGTCCGGGGGTCCACCTGCCCCGGGGGGCCACATGGGCTGTAGGGGTGTGCGCCTTGGCCTATATGGGCCAAGGGCACCAGCCCCAAGAGGCCCATGCGCCAAGAGATAAGGGAAAAGGAAGAGTCCTAAAGGGGGGAGGCACCTCCTAGGTGCCTTGGGGAGGATGGACTCCTCCCTGGCCGCACCCTTCCTTGGAGGAAGGGCCAAGGCTGCGCCCCCCTCTCCCTTGGCCCTATATATAGTGGGGGAAGGGAGGGCAGCGACACCTAAGCCCTGGCGCCTCCCTCTCCCTCCCATGGCACATGTCCCTCCTCCCGCAGTGCTTGGCGAAGCCCTGTTGGAATCCCGCTACTTCCACCACCACGCCGTCATGCTGCTGGATCTCCATCAACCTCTCCTCCCCCCTTGCTGGATCAAGAAGGAAGAGACGTCGCTGCTCCGTACGTGTGTTGAACGCGGAGGTGCCGTCCGTTCGGCGCTAGGATCATCGATGATTTGGATCACGACGAGTACGACTCCATCAACCCCGTTCTCTTGAACGCTTCCGCGCGCGATCTACAAGGGTATGTAGATCCACTCCTCCCTCGTTGCTAGATGACTCCATAGATTGATCTTGGTGACACGTAGGAAAATTTTGAATTATTGCTACGTTCCCCAACAGTTATCACCAGATTCGCATTCGTGAAGAAGATATTCCCAAGACAGCATTCAGAACAAGCTTTGGTTCATATGAATACACTGTCATGTCTTTTGGCCTTGCCAACGCTCCTCCGACGTTCTCTCGCATGATGAACTTCATCTTCAACGCCTACACCAATGACTTCGTTTTGGTCTATCTCGACGACATTCTGGTTTTCTCGAAGAACAAGGAAGATCATGCCAAACACTTGCGTTTGGTTCTTGATAAGCTCAGGGAACATCAGTTCTACGCCAAGTTCTCCAAGTGTGAATTTTGGCTTGATGAGGTTCTTTATCTTGGTCATATCATCTCTGCCAAGGGCATTGCCGTGAATCCTAAGAAGGTGTCTGCAATTGTGAATTGGGAACCTCCTCAGAACGTGAAGCAACTCCGTAGCTTCCTCGGTCTCGCAAGCTATTGCCGAAGATTCGTTGAAAACTTTTCGAAGATCGCGAAGCCTCTCTCTAATCTTCTCCAGAAGCACGTCAAGTACGTTTGGTCTCCGGAGTGTGATATTTCTTTCAACACTTTGAAAGAGAAATTGATCACTGCTCCAGTTCTGACTCCGCCTGATGAATCCAAGCTGTACGAGGTCTTTTGTGATGCCTCTCTCCAAGGTCTTGGCGCGGTATTGATGCAAGAGAAGAAAGTTGTTGCTTATACATCTCGCCAGTTGAAGCCTAATGAGAAGAACTACCCCACTCATGATCTCGAGTTGGCGGCAGTTGTGCATGCTCTTTTGACTTGGAGACATCTTCTATTGGGAAGAAAAGTGGACATTTTCACTGATCACAAGAGTCTCAAGTACATCTTCACTCAGCCTAATCTCAACCTCAGGCAAACTCGTTGGGTCGAAATGATTCAAGAGTATAATCCGAGTATCGAGTATACTCCAGGCAAGGCCAATGTGATTGCTGACGCATTGAGCAGAAAGGCCTACTGCAACAGTCTGATTCTCAAGCCTTATCAACCCGAGCTTTGTGAAGCTTTCCGCAAACTTAATCTGCAAGTTGTTCCTCAAGGTTTCCTCGCCAACCTTCAAGTCTCTCCTACCTTAGAAGACCAGATTCGCCAAGCCCAGCTACTTGATGCTATGGTGAAAAAGGTGAAGATTGGGATTGCCAAGAGTCAGTCCAAGTACAAGTGCTACCGCCTTGATGACAAGGACACTCTCTTCTTCGAGGATCGTATTGTTGTACCCACAGGTGACCTTCGTAAAGTGATCTTGAACGAGGCTCACAATTCTGTCCTCTCCATCCACCCTGGGAGCACGAAGATGTATCAGGACCTCAAGCAGGCTTATTGGTGGACTCGAATGAAGCGCGAGATTGCTCAATTCGTGAATGAATGTGATGTCTGCAGAAGAGTGAAGGCAGAACACCAAAGGCCAGCAGGTCTCCTCCAACCTCTTGCCATTCCAGAATGGAAGTTTGACCACATTGAAATGGACTTCGTGACTGGGTTTCCAAAGTCCAAGCGTGGCAATGATGCTATATTCGTTGTCATCGACAAACTCACCAAAGTGGCTCATTTTCTGCCTATCAAAGAGTCGATCACTGCAGCTCAATTGGTGGAACTCTATACCTCTCGAATTGTCTCTCTGCACGGTATTCCTCAAGTGATCTCTTCAGACCGTGGCATCATCTTTACCTCGAAGTTTTGGGATTCTTTTCAGAAGGCCATGGGCACTAACATCCGCTTCAGCACAGCTTTCCATCCTCAAACTAGCGGTCAAGTCGAGCGTGTCAACCAGATTCTTGAAGATATGCTCAGGGCTTGTGTGATCTCCTTCGGCATGAAGTGGGAGGATTGTCTTCCTTATGCTGAATTCTCCTACAACAACAGTTTTCAAGCAAGTTCGGGCAAGGCCCCTTTTGAAATTCTGTATGGCAGGAAGTGCCGTACCCCTCTCAACTGGTCTGAAACCGGTGAACGTCAGCTTTTGGGTAATGACTTAATCACAGAGGCAGAAGAAATGTGCAAAGTCATTCGTGATAACCTCAAAGCAGCCCAATCCCGCCAGAAGAGCTACTATGATAGTAAGCACCGTGATTTGGCTTTCGAGATCGGAGATCATGTTTACCTCCGTGTCTCTCCTATGAAAGGTACTCGTCGCTTCGGTATCAAAGGGAAGCTTGCCCCTAGATACGTGGGACCTTTCAAGATTGTCAGCAAGAGAGGCGACCTCGCCTATCAACTCGAGCTTCCTTCAAATTTTGCAAATGTTCATGACGTGTTCCATGTCTCTCAGCTTCGAAAGTGCTTCAAGACTCCTGACCGCACCGTCAACTTCGAGGACATTGAGCTCCAAGAAGATCTCTCTTATCGTGAGCACCCAGGTGCTATTCTTGAAGAGACTGAACGCAAGACTCGCAACAAGTCAATCAAATTTCTCAAAGTCAAGTGGTCACACCATCTCGACCGTGAAGCTACCTGGGAACGCGAGGATCACCTCCGTTCTGAGTACCCGGCGTTCTTTCAGTCCTAGATCTCGAGACGAGATCTTTTCGTAGTGGTGGAGTGTTGTAACACCCCGGATGTAACTTTCCCTATTTGTACTCCAACTCTTGCCGTTTCCGGCGTTAAGTTATTTTATTTTCTCGGGTTCGGGTCTTTGTCTCCGTGTGTTGTTATCGTTGTCATGCATCTCATATCATGTCATTGTGCATTGCATTTGCATACGTGTTCATCTCATGTATTCGAGCATTTTCCCCGTTGTCCGTTTTGCATTCCGGCGCTTCGTTCTCCTCCGGTGGTCATTCCTAGCTTTCTTTCGTGTGTGGGGATTAAACATTTCCGGATTGGACCGAGACTTGCCAAGCGGCCTTGGTTTACTACCGGTACACCGCCTGTCAAGTTTCGTATCATTTGGACTTCGTTTGATACTCCAACGGTTAACCGGGGGACCGAAAAGGCCTCATGTGTGTTGCAGCCCAACACCCCTCCAATTTGGCCCAAAACCCACCTAACTCTGCTCCATCATCTAGAGCGTTCGATCACGATCGCGTGGCCGAAAACCGCACCTCATTTGGACTCTCCTAGCTCCCTCTATGCCTATATAAACACCCCCCCGAAATCCGGATCTTCCTCTCCCCCAAAAAACCCTAATTTCGCCTCCGCGCCGGCCGGACACGTCCATCCGGACCGGAAGAAATCGCCGCCGCCCGCCCGCACCAGTGGCAAGCTGCCACGTGGCGCGCCACCGCCGCCGCCGCCGAGGCCCGCGAGGCCCATCCGGGGCCCCCGCGGCCCAGATCTACCGCGCCGCCGCCGCCTCCTCTTCCTCGCGGCCGGGCCCGCTCGCCGTCCGGCGCCGCCGTGGCGCCATAGCCGCCGTTGCCTCCTCGTCTCCCGGGCCGCCGCGCGCGCCGCTCCCGCCGTCAG
>NC_041382.1:186317105-186425026 GCF_002162155.2 Triticum dicoccoides | reverse complement strand
GCCGCGCCCTTCGTCCGGCCCCGCCGCCCCGGCCATCGCCGGCCCCAGGCGACACCGGCCGCCGCCTCCTCCTTCCTCTCGCCGGCCGCTGCTTCTCTTCTTCCCCGACGAACAGCTACAGTGCAGCGCCGCCGCCTCGGATTCCGCGCCAACCCTAGATCTGAGGAGGTTGTTTTTTTCACTAAGTCCCAGAAATTTTAATCCATATGACCAGTTTCGCAGCTCCGTAACTTTGCATCTGTAGCTCCGATTTAGGCATATAGCATATCAAAATGTTCATCTCAGAGAGTACATCATTTCATTACATTGCATCAGTTTCATTTGAGCTCATCTTGATGCCCGAAATGCTGTTAGAAGAGGGCTACTTGAGTTAATTGTCAGATCTGTTACTCCGTTTAGCACTTTTGTCATTTTTGCCATGATTATTGTGTGCATGATATGCCCGTGAGTTCTACATGTGTTTTGTTAAGGGTTTTGTCATCTCTCCAGAGGTGCAACCCATGTATTTTTAGGATGTGTGTGGTGACTTGTGCAAGCTTGCAAAGTGGTGCACTTGCTAATTCTATTTTCAGGGACTTGGTGATTTCACTAAGTCCTGGGATTGTTTATCTCACGATGCCATATGTTCTTGTTGTTTTCTAGTGATCCGTTCCTCTTTTGAGGATGGTCAGTAAGGGAGTTTTGTTAATATTGTAGTGCTATATCCATGTCTTTGTTTGCAAATATGGAACAACCTAGCTTGAGTCAATCGAGCTCTACTTTTGCTACTTTATGAATCTGGGCAGATTGTCAACTTGTTTGCAATTTTGCCGGTGATGTTGTAGTTGATCCGTGCATGCTATGCCATTGTTCTTGCCATGTCTAGCTTGCATTTTGTGCCTTCTTGATGGATGTATGCTTGCCTTGCCATGACTTGCTCTGGAGTGAGTGCATCGAGCTCGTAAACATGCCTTCGTGGGTTATGTTTCAGCATGTCCCAGTTTTCACTAAGTCTGAAAACTGATTATGTTTTTGCTATGTTCGTGTGCTTGTTAGTATATTTTGTGATCCCTTTTGGCTCAAGGTCACTAAGGGACTTTTGTTAAGCTTGTTGAGTAGCTCCATGCCATGTCTTTATTTGTCATGTTTAGGTCCCGTAGCATGTTGTTTTGTTGCTCCAAAGAGGGCTATATGATCTGAAATTCCAGACAAGTGTTAATTTCACTAAGTCTGAGATCTGTTTTACCATTTGCATTTTTGCCATGCTTGTTTGAACCTGTTAATGGATGATTTGGCCATAGCTCAATGCTAGACTTTTGTTAAGAATCTTGAATGCTTCCTTGCCATGTATTTTGTTGCCATGTTTGGATGTTGTAGCATGTTCATTTCGTTGCTTTTAGATGTCTACTTGCTGTAAATCGCAGACTGGTGTCATATTTGAATCGCTTGCCATTTCCAAACCGTAACTCCGATTCCGGCGTTCTTTATATCGTTTTTAAGCGATTTCATCTCATCTTTCCAGTGGCACACTTGGAATTCCAAGTTGAGGCCAGGTTCATGCATTTCCTGTCATATCTTGCATTTTGCATCCCGCATCACATCCCGCATAGCATATCATCTTTGCATCGTGTTGTTTGAGTTTGCACGTGGTTGATTGTATCCTTGTTGCTTGTTTGTCTTGTTTGGGTAGAGCCGGGAGACGAGTTCGCTAACAAGGAGCCCGTTGAGTTTGCTTTCGAGGATCCAGTCAACTCTGACAACTGTGCAGGCAAGATGATCATACCCTCGAAATCACTACTATCTTTGCTATGCTAGTTTTGCTCGCTCTTTTGCTATGCCAATGCTATGATGCCTACCACTTGCTTGCAAGCCTCCCAAATTGCCATGTCAAACCTCTAACCCACCATGTCCTAGCAAACCGTTGATTGGCCATGTTACCGCTTTGCTCAGCCCCTCTTATAGCGTTGCTAGTTGCAGGTGAAGATTGGAGGCCGTTCCTTGTTGGAACATTTATTTACTTGTTGGGATATCATTATATTACTTTGTTATCTTAATGCATCTATATACTTGGTAAAGGGTGGAAGGCTCGGCCTCTCTCCTAGTGTTTTGTTCCACTCTTGCCGCCCTAGTTTTCCGTCATATCGGTGTTATGTTCCTGGATTTCGCGTTCCTTGCGCGGTTGGGTTATAATGGGAACCCATTGACAGTCCGCCTTGAATAAAACTCCTCCAGCAATGCCCAACCTTGGTTTTACCTTTTGCCACCTAGCCTTTTCCCTTGGGTTTCACGGACTCAAGGGTCATCTTATTTTAACCCCCCCCCCCCCGGGCCAGTGCTCCTCTGAGTGTTGGTCCAACCTAGAGCACCGTGCGGGGCCGTCCCTTGGCAACTTGGGTTACGTTGGCTCCCGTACGCTTAGCTTATCCGCTGTGCCCTGAGAACGAGATATGTGCAGCTCCTATCGGGATTTGTCGGCACAGCGGGCGGTGTTGCTGGACTTGTTTTACCATTGTCGGAGTTGTCTTGAATTACCGAGATACCGAGTCTGATCAGAACGTCTTGGGAGGAGGTCTATTCCTTCATTGACCGTGAGAGCTTGTCATGAGCTAAGTTGGGACTCCCCTGCAGGGATTAAACTTTCGAAAGTCGTGCTCACGGTTATGGGCAGATGGGAATTTGTTAATGTCCGGTTGTAGATAACTTGAACCTTAATTAATTAAAATGAATCAACTGAGTGTGTTACCGTGATGGCCTCTTCTCGGCGGAGTCCGGGAAGTGGACACGGTGTTGGAGTAATGTTTGCGCAGGTTGTTCTCTAGTTTCTCGCTCTCTTTTGCGAATAAGTTAGCCACCATACTTGCTAGTCGCTTGCTGCAGCTCCATATATTTACCTTGCCATACCTATAAGCTTAAATAGTCTTGATCGCGAGGGTGCGAGATTGCTGAGTCCCTGTGGCTCACAGATTACTATTACACCAGATGCAGGGCCTGAGGATTCTGCTCCAGGTGACGCGTATGAGCTCAAGTGTGAGTTCGACGAAGACTCTCAATGTTACTATGTTACCTTTCCCGATGATCAGTAGTGGTGCCCAGTTGGGGGTGATTGGGACCGTGTCGCATGTTGGGTTCTCTTTTATTTTGGTGTCGTAGTCGGGCCATGAGTGTTTGGATGATGTAATGTTATTAATGTACTTGATTGACGTGGATAGTGTAAGCCAACTATGTTATCTCCCCTTTTATTATCATATTACATGGGATGTTGTGAAGATTGCCTAACTTGCGACATATGCCTTCAATGCGATTATGTCTCTAAGTCGTGCCTCGACACGTGGGAGCTATAATCGCACCGAGGGTGTTACAATAGGTTTTGGGTGTCTTGATTGAATCCACCAGAAATTGCAGTCTGGCTTAATGAGCACTTTGTTGCATCCAATTCTTCCTTCTAGATATAGCCCGTTCCTGATCGTTTTCATCTCTGCTGAACTGACACTTCACACTTGTGGAAAAACCATGTTGTTGCAGCAATAAAAATCCCGGGTCCATCACGAGCAATATCTCCTATTGCACATGAGAGTGTTTCATGCTGGAAGGCCGCATCGACGTTAATTTTAACCAGATCACTATTCTGCCTGTTCCACATGTGATCATAACATCTTGCTGGCTGATTGGGCATAAAAGCTCAAGTGAAGTTGCTGGCTGACTGTCCTTTCACGTGCTGATGGCGCTGCCATCAGAGATACCAAGATGCCACTAGTATGGGTTCAACAGTAGGGATTCCATGTGTGTCCGAATTAGTCTGGCATAAGACTCAGTAATGACAAACCGATCCTGCAACATTGCATCTGCAATGATGCTCTGTAAGCCCAACTCGACCCAAACTTCTTTTCACATTTTGCAAGTAAACACATAATGTTGAATATCCTCGACTCCACCCGTACAGAACGGGCATTGGGGTATAAAGGGTATGTGTTTGTTCACAAGGATCCCATACCAAGGTAACGATCCATTTTGTGCCCTCCACACAAAAGGTTTAATTTTCCATGGGATTTTAAGGTTCCAGATCTCCTTCCAAATTGTGTGTGTACACGTTTCCATGTTCATCTCCTTGAACAAGACACTGGCCATATTGATGCTCGAAGTATCTATGGTATACCGGCCGTACTGAGAAGGTTCCTGATCGCCCATAATTCCATGCGACAGAATCCTCCACTAGCTAAACATTCAACGAGATTTGAGGATCCTATGAGCAGCTACTAGAGAAAAAACATCTCTTATCAAGGCTTCATCCCATTGTCTGTGGTGCGAGTCTATGAGTTCTTCCACATATCTGAGCATAGTTCTACCTCTAGGGGTGATAACTTTTAGTGAAGGGCTTGATGGGATCCGGGTTCCTACCATATGTTAACTTGTGCACCCGATCCTGAAGGAAATATGCCCTAGAGGCAATAATAAAGTTATTATTTATTTCCTTATATCATGATAAATGTTTATTATTCATGCTAGAATTGTATTAACCGGAAACATAATACATGTGTGAATACATAGACAAACAGAGTGTCGCTAGTATGCCTCTACTTGACTAGCTCGTTGATCAAAGATGGTTATTTTTCCTAACCATAGACATGAGTTGTCATTTGATTAACGGGATCACATCATTAGGAGAATGATGTGATTGACTTGACCCATTCCTTTAGCATAGCACTTGATCGTTTAGTTTGTTGCTATTGCTTTCTTCATGACTTATACATGTTCCTATGACTATGAGATTATGCAACTCCCGTTTGCCGGAGGAACACTTTATGGGCTACCAAACGTCACAACGTAACTGGGTGATTATAAAGGAGCTCTACAGGTGTCTCCAAAGGTACATGTTGGGTTGGCGTATTTCGAGATTAGGATTTGTCACTCCGATTGTCGGAGAGGTATCTCTGGGCCCTCTCGGTAATGCACATCACATAAGCCTTGCAAGCATTGCAACTAATGAGTTAGTTGTGAGATGACGTATTATGAAACGAGTAAAGAGACTTGCCGGTAACGAGATTGAACTAGGTATTGAGATACCAACGATCGAATCTCGGGCAAGTAACATACCGATGACAAAGGGAACAACGTATGTTGTTATGCGGTCTGACCGATAAAGATCTTCGTAGAATATGTGGGAGCCAATATGAGCATCTAGGTTCCGCTATTGGTTATTGACTGGAGATGTGTCTCGGTCATGTCTACATTGTTCTCGAACCCGTAGGGTCCGCACGCTTAAGGTTTCGATGACAGTTATATTATGAGTTTATGAGTTTTGATTTACTGAAGGATTTCAGAGTCTCGGATGAGATCGAGGACATGACGAGGAGTCTCGAAATGGTCGAGACGTAAAGATCGATATATTGGACAACTATATTTGGACATCGGAAAGGTTCCGAGTGATTCGGGTATTTTTCGGAGTACCGGAGAGTTACGGGAATTCGCCGGGGAGTATATGGGCCTTATTGGGCTTTAGGGGAAAGAGAGAGGAGAGGTTAGGCGCCCCCCAAGGCCTAGTCCGAATTGGACCAGAGGGAGGGGCTGCGCCCCCTCCTTCCTTCTCTTCTCCCTTCCCTTGCCTTGACTCCTACTCCTACTACTTGGAAGGGGGGGAATCCTACTCCCGGTGGGAGTAGGACTCCTCCAGGGCGCGCCATAGGGGCCGGCCCTCTCCCCCCTCCTCCACTCCTTTATATACGTGGCCAAGGGGCACCCCATAGACACACAAGTTGATCTTCGTGATTGTTCTCTTAGCCGTGTGCGGTGCCCCCCCTCCACCATAATCCTCGATAATATTGTAGCGGTGCTTAGACGAAGCCCTGCGACGGTAGAACATCAAGATCGTCACCACGCCATCGTGCTGACGGAACTCTTCCCCGACACTTTGCTGGATCGGACTCCGGGGATCGTCATCGAGTTGAACGTGTGCTAGAACTCGGAGGTGCCATAGTTTCGGTGCTTGATCGGTCGGGCCGTGAAGACGTACGACTACATCAACCGCGTTGTCATAACGCTTCCGCTGTCGGTCTATGAGGGTACGTAGACAACACTCTCCCCTCTCGTTGCTATGCATCACCATGATCTTGCGTGTGCGTAGGATTTTTTTTTTGAAATTACTACGTTCCCCAACAGTGGTATCAGAGCCTAGGTTTTATGCGTTAATGTTGTGCATGAGTAGAACACAAGTGAGTTGTGGGCGATATAAGTCATACTGCTTACCAGCATGTCATACTTTGGTTCGGTGGTATTGTTGGATGAAGCGGCCCGGACCGACATTACGCGTACGCTTACGCGAGACTGGTTCTACCGACGTGCTTTGCACACAGGTGGCTGGCGGGTGTCAGTTTCTCCAACTTTAGTTGAACCGAGTGTGGCTACGCCCGGTCCTTGCGAAGGTTAAAACATCATCAACTTGACAAACTATCGTTGTGGTTTTGATGCGTAGGTAAGATTGGTTCTTTCTAAGCCCGTAGCAGCCACGTAAAATTGCAAAAACAAAGTAGAGGACGTCTAACTTGTTTTTGCAGGGCATGTTGTGATGTGATATGGTCAAGACGTGATGAGATATAAGTTGTATGAGATGATCATGTTTTGTTGAAGTTATCGGCAACTGGCAAAATCCTTATGGTTGTCTCTCTATTGCATAAGATGCAAGCGCCAAATAATTGCTTTACTTTATCGCTATGCGATAGCAATAGTTGCAAGAGCAATTGTTGGCGAGGCGACCATGTAACGACACATTGATATAGATCAAGATGATGGAGATCATGGTGTCATGCCGGTGAAGATAGAGATCATGACAGTACTTTGGAGATGGAGATCAAAGGCGCAAGATGATCATGGCCATATCATGTCACATATTTTGATTGCATATGATGTTTATCTTTTATACATCTTATTTTGCTTAGTTCGACAATAGCTTTATAAGATGATCTCTCACTAAATTTCAAGGTATAAGTGTTCTCCCTGAGTATGCACCGTTGCGAAAGTCTTCGTGCTGAGACACCACGTGATGATCGGGTGTGATAGGCTCTACGTTCAAATACAATGGGTGCAAAACAGTTGCACACGCGGAATAGTCAGGTTAAACTTGACGAGCCTAGCATATACAGATATGGCCTCGGAACACTGGAGACCGAAAGGTCGAGCGTGAATCATATAGTAGATATGATCAACATAGTGATGTTCACCATTGAAAACTACTCCATCTCACGTGCTGATCAGACATGGTTTAGTTGATTTGGATCACGTGATCACTTAGATGATTAGAGGGATGTCTATCTAAGTGGGAGTTCTTAAGTAATATGATTAATTGAACTTCAATTTATTATGAACTTAGTCCTGGTAGTATTTTGCAAATTATGTTGTAGATCAATAGCTCGCGTTGTTGCTTTCATATGTTTATTTTGATATGTCCCTAGAGAAAATTGTGTTGAAAGATGTTAGTAGCAATGATGCGGATTGGATCCGTGATCTGAGGTTTATCCTCATTGCTGCATAGAAGAATTATGTCCTTGATGCACCGCTAGGTGACAGACCTATTGCAGGAGCAGATGCAGACGTTATGAACGTTTGGCTAGCTCAATATGATGACTACTTGATAGTTTAGTGCACCATGCTTAATGGCTTAGAATCGGGACTTCAAAGATGTTTTGAACGTCATGGACCATATGAGATGTACCAGGGGTTAAACTTAATATTTCAAGCAAATACCCGAGTTGAGAGATATGAAGTCTCCAACAAGTTCTATAGCTAAAAGATGGAGGAGAATCGCTCAACTAGTGAGCGTTTGCTCAGATTGTCTGGGTACTACAATCGCTTGAATCAAGTGGGAGTTAATCTTCCAGATAAAATAGTGATTGACAGAATTCTCTAGTCACCATCACCAAGTTAGTAGAACTTCATGATGAACTATAATATGCAAGGGATAACGGAAACGATTCCCAAGCTCTTCGTGATGCTAAAATCGATGAAGGTAGAAATCAAGAAAAACATCAAGTGTTGATGGTAGACAAGACCACTAGTTTCAAGAAAAGGGCAAACGGAAGAAGGGGAACTTCAAGAAGAACGGCAAGCAAGTTGCTGCTCAAGTGAAGAAGCCCAAGTCTGGTCCTAAGCCTGAGACTAAGTGCTTCTACTGCAAAGGGACTGGTCACTGGAAGCGGAACTACCCCAAGTGATTGGCGGATAAGAAGGATGGCAAAGTGAACATAAGTATATTTGATATACATGTTATTGATGTGTGCTTTACTAGTGTTTATAGCAACCCCTCAGTATTTGATACTAGTTCAGTTGCTAAGATTAGTAACTCGAAACGGGAGTTGCAGAATAAACAGAGACTAGTTAAGGGTGAAGTGACGATGTGTGTTGGAAGTGGTTCCAAGATTGATATGATCATCATTGCACACTCCCTATACTTTCGGGATTAGTGTTGAACCTAAATAAGTGTTATTTGGTGTTTGCGTTGAGCATGAATATGATTTGATCATGTTTATTGTAATACGGTTATTCATTTAAGTAAGAGAATAAATTGTTGTTCTGTTTACATGAATAAAACCTTATATGGTTACACACCCAATGAAAATAGTTTGTTGGATCTCAATCGTAGTGATACACATAATCATAATATTGAAACCAAAAGATGCAAAGTTAATAATGATAGTGCAACTTATTTGTGGCACTGCCGTTTAGGTCATATTGGTGTAAAGCACATGAAGAAACTCCATGCTGATGGGCTTTTGGAATCACTTGATTATGAATCAGTTGATGCTTACGAACCATGCCTCATGGGCAAGATGACTAAGACTTCGTTCTTCAGAACAATGGAGTGAGCAACAGATTTGTTGGAAATCATACATACTGATGTATGTGGTCCGATGAATATTGAGGCTCGCGACAGGTATCATTATTTTCCGATCTTCACAGATGATTTGAGCATATATGAGTATATCTACTTGATGAAACACAAGTCTGAAATATTTGAAAAATTCGAAGAATTTCAGAGTGAAGTGGAGAATCATCGTAACAAAAATAAAAGTTTCTATGATATGATCACGGAAGTAAAATATTTGAGTTACGAGTTTGGCCTTCAGTTAAAACAATGTGAAATAGTTTCACTACTCACGCCACCTGGAACACCACAGTGTAATGGTGTGTCCGAATGTCATAACCGTACTTCATTAGATATGGTGCGATCTATGATGTCTCTTACCGATCTACCACTATCGTTTTGGGGTTATGCATTAGAGACAGTTGCATTCACGTTAAATAGGGCACCATCTAAATCCGTTGAGACGACACCGTATGAACTATGGTTTGGCAAGAAACCTAAGCTGTCGTTTCTTAAAGTTTGAGGTTGCAATGCTTATGTGAAAAAGTTTCAACCTGATAAGCTCTAACCCAAATCGGAGAAGTGCGTCTTCATAGGATACCCAAAAGAAAATGTTGGGTACACCTTCTATCACAGATCCGAAGGCAATATATTCATTGCTTTGAATGGATCCTTTCTAGAAAAGGAGTTTCTCTCGAAAGAAGTGAGTGGGAGGAAAGTAGAACTTGATGAGGTAACTGTACCTGCTCTCTTATTGGAAAGTAGTTCATCACAGAAATCTGTTCCTGTGACTACTACACCGATTAGTGAGGAAGCTAATGATGATGATCATGTAACTTCAGATCAAGTTACTACCAAACCTCGTAGGTAAACCAGAGTGAGATCCGCACCAGAGTAGTACGGTAATCCTGTTTTAGAGGTCATGTTACTTGACCATGACGAGCCTACGAACTATGAGGAAGCGATGATGAGCCCAGATTCCGCGAAATGGCTTGAGGCCATGAAATCTAAGATGAGATCCATGTATGAGAACAAAGTATGGACTTTGATTGACTTGCCCAATGATCGGCGAGCCATTGAGATTAAATGGATCTTCAAGAGGAAGACGGACGCTGATAGTAGTGTTACTATCTACAAAGCTAGAATTGTCCTAAAAAAGTTTTTCGACAAGTTCAAGGTGTTGACTACGATGAGAGTTTCTCACTCGTATCTATGCTTAAGTCTATCCGAATCATGTTAGCAATTGCCTCATTTTATGAAATCTGGCAAATGGATAAACAAAACTGCATTCCTTAATGGATTTATTAAAGAAGAGTTGTATATGATGCAACCAGAAGGTTTTGTCAATCCTAAAGGTACTAACAAAATATGCAAGCTCCAACGATCCATCTATGGACTGGTGCAAGCATCTCGGAGTTGGAATATACGCTTTGATAAGTTGATCAAAGCATATAGTTTTATACAGACTTGCGGTGAAGCCTGTATTTACAAAAAAGTGAGTGGGAGCACTATAGCATTTCTGATAAGTATATGTGAAAGACATATTGTTGATCGGAGATAATGTAGAATTATTCTGCAAAGCATAAAGGAATGTTTGAAAGGAGTTTTCAAAGAAAGACCTCAGTGAAGCTGCTTACATATTGAGCATCAAGATCTATAGAGATAGATCAAGATGCTTGATAAGTTTTTCAATGAGTACATACCTTGACAAGATTTTGAAGTAGTTCAAAATGGAACAGTCAAAGAAGGAGTTCTTGCCTGTGTTACAAAGGTGTGAAGTTGAGTAAGACTCAAAACCCGACCACGGTAGAAGATAGAGAGAGAATGAAAGTCATTCCCTATGCCTCAGCCATAGGTTCTATAAAGTATGCCATGCTGTGTACCAGACCTATTGTATACCCTGCCCTGAGTTTGGCAAGGGAGTACAATAGTGATCTAGGAGTAGATCATTGGACATTGGTCAAAATTATCCTTAGTGGAATAAGGATATGTTTCTTGATTATGGAGGTGACAAAAGGTTCGTTGTAAAGGGTTACGTCGATGCAAGTTTTGACACTGATCCAGATGACTCTAAGTCTCAATCTGGATACATATTGAAAGAGGGAGCAATTAGCTAGAGTAGCTCCATGCAGAGAATTGTTGACATAGACATTTGCAAAATACTTACGAATCTGAATGTGGCAGACCCGTTGACTAAACTTCTCTCACAAGCAAAACATGATCACATCTCAGTACTCTTTGGGTGTTAATCACATAGCGATGTGAACTAGATTACTGAATCTAGTAAACCCTTTGAGTGTTGGTCACATGACGATGTGAACTATGGGTGTTAATCACATGGTGATGTGAACTATTGATGTTAAATCACATGGCGATGTGATCTAGATTATTGACTCTAGTGCAAGTGGAGACTGAAGGAAATATGCCCTAGAGGCAATAATAAAGTTATTATTTATTTCCTTATATCATGATAAATGTTTATTATTCATGATAGAATTGTATTAACCGGAAACATAATACATGTGTGAATACATAGACAAACAGAGTGTCACTAGTATGCCTCTACTTGACTAGCTCGTTGATCAAAGATGGTTATGTTTCCTAACCATAGACATGAGTTGTCATTTGATTAACGGGATCACATCATTAGGAGAATGATGTGATTGACTTGACCCATTCCGTTAGCATAGCCCTTGATCGTTTAGTTTGTTGCTATTGCTTTCTTCATGACTTATACATGTTCCTACGACTATGAGATTATGCAACTCCCATTTGCCGGAGGAACACTTTGTGTGCTACCAAACGTCACAACGTAACTGGGTGATTATAAAGGAGCTCTACAGGTGTCTCCAAAGGTACATGTTGGGTTGGCGTATTTCGAGATTAGGATTTGTCACTCCGATTGTCGGAGAGGTATCTCTGGGCCCTCTCGGTAATGCACATCACATAAGCCTTGCAAGCATTGCAACTAATGAGTTAGTTGTGAGATAACGTATTATGAAACGAGTAAAGAGACTTGCCGGTAACGAGATTGAACTAGGTATTGAGATACCAACGATCGAATCTCGGGCAAGTAACATACTGATGACAAAGGGAACAACGTATGTTGTTATGCGGTCTGACCGATAAAGATCTTTGTAGAATATGTGGGAGCCAATATGAGCATCCAGGTTCCACTATTGGTTATTGAATGGAGACGTGTCTCGATCATGTCTACATTGTTCTCGAACCCGTAGGGTCCGCGCGCTTAAGGTTTCGATGACAGTTATATTATGAGTTTGTGAGTTTTGATGTACCAAAGGAGTTCGGAGTCCCGGATGAGATCAGGGACATGATGAGGAGTCTCGAAATGGTCGAGACGTAAAGATCGATATATTGGACAACTATATTCGGACATCAGAAAGGTTCCGAGTGATTCGGGTATTTTTCAGAGTACCGGAGAGTTACGGGAATTCGCCGGGGAGTATATGGGCCTTATTGGGCTTTAGGGGAAAAAGAGAGGAGAGGTTGGGCGCCCCCCCAAGGCCTAGTCCGAATTGGACTAGGGGGGGGGGGGCTGCGCCCCCTCCTTCCTTCTCTTCTCCCTTCCCTTGCCTTGACTCCTACTCCTACTACTTGGAAGGGGGGGAATCCTACTCCCGGTGGGAGTAGGACTCCTCCAGGGCGCGCCATAGGGGCCGGCCCTCTCCCCCCTCCTCCACTCCTTTACATACGTGGCCAAGGGGCACCCCATAGACACACAAGTTGATCTTCGTGATCGTTCTCTTAGCCGTGTGCGGTGCCCCCCTCCACCATAATCCTCGATAATATTGTAGCGGTGCTTAGGCGAAGCCCTGCGACGGTAGAACATCAAGATCGTCACCACGCCATCATGCTGACGGAACTCTTCCTCGACACTTTGCTGGATCGGAGTCCGGGGATCGTCATCAAGCTGAACGTGTGCTAGAACTCGGAGGTGCCATAGTTTCGGTGCTTGATCGGTCGGGCCGTGAAGACGTACGACTACATCAACCGTGTTGTCATAACGCTTCCGTTGTCGGTCTACGAGGGTACGTAGACAACACTCTCCCCTCCTGTTGCTATGCATCACCATGATCTTGCGTGTGCGTAGGATTTTTTTTGAAATTACTACGTTCCCCAACAGATCCAACACGCGCCAAATGTAACCCCTTTGAAAGGTTTGGATGCCCGCTATGATACTTTGCAATGTATAGGAAGATCCTTTCTTCGATCCAACCTTCAATATGTCCCTGTCGGGATAATACTTTGCACTCAACACACATGCACATAAGGAGTCTAGGTTCTGGATAGGTCGCCGACACTGTTTTGCTAACATAGCAAGGTTAAAACTGTACGGGTCTCTAAATCACAAGCGCCCTTTCTTCTTCGGCACACACATTTTCCACCATGCAAACCGGTGCATCTTCGTCCTCTCATCATTATCGCCCCACCAAAATCTTACTATCACATTAGTGATTGTTTTACAAATACCTTTGGGTAGTTGAAACTTTAGGGTTTTGTTATGATAGTGCCCCTGGTTCCTTAATTGTGCTCAGTTGTCCCCGCTCTAAACTTTTGCTCACTTTTCCCCACCCTCTTGTCTTAGACTCTCACAAATGGTCAAACTAGATGTTTGCCGCCGGGTCAATGGCTTGACCATTAACTGCTTACAAGTGCGGACGCTTAGGGTCGGGTCCTCCTTTCACCGTTATGTGATGATGAGTGGCCAGGAGACACGTTAGAGCATCTTTGAAATAGATCGAGCCACTCCTGCACCGCCCCACCTCCTCCTCCTCCGCCGCCGTTGTGTCCTCCATCCTCTAACCCTATTCTGTTTGTCGGTGACATCGTGCCTCCACCACATCAACCCCCCAATCTGGGATTAAGAAGCGATATCGGGGGAGGACGCCCTCTGACCCATCGAACATGGAGATGACTGAGTTGAATCGGAGGCGGATAATTCATGGATTCTATCTGGGTAAGCATCGTTTCCCATCAAATTGATGAGCAAACTCGTAAATTAGGTAGTATTTGACCATTGGTCGCTTGAATTGTACCAATTTGGGTTGCTGAATTTTTCCAGCCTAACTGCACCCTTTTATTTCAATCGAATAGGATTGACCTTGCGCTTGCTTTTCGCCCGGCGGTTAGAATGGAAACTAGCATGCTGCGTGGTACTAAACCGCATATGATCTCTGGATTTTTCTACCCGAAGGTGGTAGAAATCAGCAATTCGTTCAAAGATTTTTGCAATGCACTCAGTTTCGTGTATCATTGGAGCTCTATCGATGTTGTTGAATTGAAATATTTCAACAGTAGCAAGCAAAGATTTCTCCCACTAACTTGCTATGGGCATCTAGAATTGCTATTTAGTTTGAATGCTGACAAACATTTCGATAAAATCCATATCGGTGTGCTTCAACCATGCAAAGATTGGGACAAGGGGAAGTGTGTTCATACATCATCTGTCTCTGATAATAGCGAGCACCCCGGCACTCCTTGTAGGTCCAGACCAAGTAAACATAGTGGTCCTGAAAGCCCCAACATGTTTGCTGCCGCTTCTCCTGTCCGTTCCGTAGCTGTGGTAGAACTAGATGTAGAGCCTGACGAGGAAGTGCCTAGACTTGATGACGAGGCTGAGATGATGTACCCTAAACTGGTAGATATAGTCAGTCAACAGGCAATGGAAGATGAATATCCGAAGGCAATCGTGCTAGATTTGATGACACCGACGATGAAGAGAGGGATGAGAACATTGCCAGCTTAGTTTTAGATGAATACGATGGTGATGACATGCCAACAATTGAGTGAACAGGGAAGATCCTTAGCTTACTCCAGGCACCATATTAGAATCTATGGTGGATGGTCGTAATGCAGTGACTACATATTGCATTCTCACTGAAAATAATTATGTGATTGATAGGTGTGAGCCAACAAGGTTCACTGTTCGTTGCCCATATGATAGGGGTGGAGGTTGCATGCATTCCATATGCTAAAGAGAAAATTGATTCAGGTATTACACTTCATTGTGGATTTCAATTTGTTGATTCATTCTATTTTCAGATCATTGTGTAATGTTTCTCAATTGTACTTGTCATCATTTTTTATTTTGCTACAGATAAAACAAAACCCACACCAGCACACCTGTCCACCTGGAGGGGGAGGGGAAAAGACCAAAGCAAAGCTAGTTGCCGGTGTTCTGGGAACCGGGGTACCCAGACTTGCCTGCCAGCGGCCCACGGTGTGGCTCCAACAACAGCCTGGTACGGCCCATCTTTAGCACCAACAACACAAGACCCTTGCGAGGGGCCAAGCCTCACGAGGCGGACGACGCCAAAACCTCCAGAAGGAGCGGCCTCCTTAGGATGGCTCCTGAGGAGCGGAGATTTCTATGTGAGCCCTCACCTCGTGAGGTTCGGATGATGCAAGCCATGACGACCAAGGCCAGGCAGGCACCAGCGGGCACTGTACAGCAGGTTTCCTCTTTGGTGCTAAAGAGGCAAGCGCAGACGCGGAGTCCCGAGGAATCAGCCAAAGGTTTCCATTTCAGTTCAACAAGACCAAGACCGCTAGGATGGCAGGACGGAGGTCATCGCCGAGCCCACCACGGTGTCACGACCAGAAGCTTTGCAGGCGCAGACCACCTTTCATCAGGATAAGATGTACTAGTTGTCTCCCTTCAAATTTGGCCGTTTTGGGATCCCTTCCCATCTTCGTTTTGGGGGAAGAGGACCAAGCCCACTATAAGTATAGCCCAGCCACCACCATAGAGGGCGGGGGATCCAGATCCAGAGCACCCGCACTCTCACCAGCTCGCACAAACACAAGAACTCACCTCCTGAGATTGTTCTACCACTATACTAGTTCATCCTCAGCCCACCTCGAGGCTAATCCACCACAAAGCAGGAGTAGGGTTTTACACCGCAAGGTGGCCCAATCCTGGGTAAACTGTTGTGTCCTATTTCCTTCCAGTTCATCGAGCTAGGCCGTGAGATCGACGAGTTGGCATACTGGGGAGGTTGAGTTCTTTGTACCCCAGAGTTTGAATCTATCTAGGGTCTGCGTAGCCCCGAATCCGACATTTAGCACGCCAGGTAGGGGTGAGTCGGAGCCTCTCTTCCTCCCGTCAGTTAGCCACTGTTCCGTTGTCCCCATGGCTGACGCTCGTCGAGTTTGTGCTAAGCGCCGGGCCGCCCTCGCCGCCCGCGTCACCCAGACAGCGCTTGCAGGCGACAACGCTCCCCGCCGTTCCCCATCGCCTGCGGCCAATGCTGCCACCGGCCCCGCAGCCCATGAGCAGCAGGCTTCGTCACTGCAGCCTTTTGTGCGGCGTGATGGGCGCACCGCCACACCGTCGCTGACTCCGGCGGCTGCTTTGTCCTATCATGCTCGTCGCGGTTCGACGAACACGCAGGCTGCGTTGCTCATGGCACACGAGCTCCTACACTATTGCCCGACCGATGACCTCTACAAGGATTGGCTGGACCGCATCGCCGAGCTTGTCAGCGCCGCGGGAGAGGGCCATGCACTGCCCCGCTCGATGCCTCCCTGCCGCCTCTCGTGGGCGAAGTGGCTCACGGGGCGCCTCCTCCACCTCCCAGGCAAGATATCGTCCTCAAGCCAAGGCGTGAGGCTCCATGGCACGACCCGCTGCGCAGGGCACCGGTGCGCGACGAGGAAAGCTGCCAGGTGGTGCAGCGGCCGCAAGGAGAGGCACGTGCGCTCCCAGCACTACCACGTCAAGACCGCGTACCGCCCGAGGCGGCAGTGCGCGAGCTCCAAGATCAGGCTCCACCTCCACGACGGGCCCCGGTGAGTGATACGTCTCCAATGTATCTATAATTTTTTATTGTTCCATGCTATTATATTATCTGTTTTTGATGTTTTATATGCATTAATATGCTATTTTATATGATTTTTGGGACTAACCTATTAACCTAGAGCCCAGTGCCAGTTTCTATTTTTCCTTGTTTTAGAGTTTCATAGAAAAGGAATACCAAACGGAGTCCAAACGAAATAAAACTTTCGCCATGATTTTTCTTGGACCAGAAGACACCCAAGAGACTTGGAGTACAAGTCAGAGGAGCCTCGAGGCGGCCACAAGGGTGGAGGGCGTGCCTAGGGGGTGGGGCGCGTATAACACCCACGATGCGGCTATATCTCCCATGTGTCGGAGCACGACTTAGATGCATAACCGCATTGTAGGCATGTCGCAAGAGGGGTAATCTTTACACATCCCATGTACTGAATAAGAGAGGGATAAAGAGTTGGCTTACAATCGCCACTTCACACAATACATAAATATAGCATTACATCATCCAGAATACAATCAAGATTCGACTATGAAACCAAATAAAGAAAGACAACCCCTAATGCATAGATCCCCGATCGCCCCGACTAGGCTTCACAACTGATCATCTGGAAATGAAACAACACAACGAACACGAACTTCATCGAGCTCCTCCTTGAGCTCAGTTGCGTCACCTGCACTGGTCTCATCGGCACCTGCAACAGGTTTTGGAAGTAATCTGTGAGTCACGGGGACTCAGCAATCTCACACCCACGAGACCAAGATTATTTAAGCTTATGGGTAGGAAAAGGTAGTGAGGGGGAGCTGCAGCAAGCACTAGCATATATGGTGGTTAACTTATGCAAATGAGAGCGAGAAGAGAAGCAAAGCACGGTCGAGAGGCTAAAATGATCAAGAAGTGATCTTGAAACTACTTACGTTCAAGCATAACACGAAACCGTGTTCACTTCCCAGACTCCGCCGGAAGGAGACCATCACGGCCACACACGTGGTTGATGCATTTTAATTAAGTTAAGTGTCAACTTTTCTACAACGGGACATTAACAAATTCCCATCTGCCCATAACCGCGGGCACGACTTTCGAAAGTTCATAACCCTGCAGGGGTGTCCCAACTTAGCCCATCACAAGCTCTCACGGTCAACGAAGGATATTCCTTCTCCCAAGAAGACCCGATCAGACTCGGAATCCCGGTTACAAGACATTTCGACAATGGTAAAACAAGACCAGCAAAGCCACCCGAATGTGCCGACAAATCCTGATAGGAGCTGCACATATCTCATTCTCAGGGCACACCAGATTGTCCAAACTTCCGGTAGGCCAGCCCAGAGTTGCCCCTGGTGGCCACCGGCGGCTGACAGGTTGGACCAACACTCAGAGGAGCACTGGCCCGGGGGTTTAAAATAAAGATGACCCTTGAGTCTATAGAACCCAAGGGAAAAAGGCTGAGGTGGCAAATGGTAAAACCAAGGTTGGTCCTTGCTGGAGGAGTTTTATTCAAGGCGAACCGTCAAGGGGTTCCCATTATAACCCAACCGCGTAAGGAACACAAAATAAAGGAACATAATACCGGTATGACGGAAACTAGGGCGGCAAGAGTGGAACAAATCACCAGGCATAAGGATGAGCCTTCCACCCTTTACCAAGTATATAGGTGCATTAAAGTAAATAAGAGATATTGTGATATCCCAACAATAAACATGTTCCAACAAGGAACAAACTCCAATCTTCACCTGCAACTAACAATGCTATGGGCTGAGCAAAGCGGTAACATAGCCAAACAACGGTTTGCTAGGAAAGGTGGGTTAGAGGCTTGACATGGCAATATGGGAGGCATGATATAGCAAGTGGTAGGTATCGCGACATAGCAAAAGAGCGAGCAACTAGCAAGCAAAGATAGAAGTGATTTCGAGGGTATGGTCATCTTGCCTGAGATCCCGCAAGGAAGAAGAACGAGTCCAAGAAGAAGACAAACGGACGTAGTCGAACGAATCCTCACAACGCGACATTATCGGAACTAACCCGAAGAAGCAACACCGGAAAGAAGCAAACAACATAGTGAACAACCATCACATAAACATGGCATGATGCACATCCAAGTATGATGCATGTCCGGTTTAAATATGCATGGCATGGCAAAGTGCACAAACAAAACTACAAGTTAAGTGGAGCCCAATATGCAACGAGTTGCATATTAACGGAACACCACATCAATTATTTAGTTCACTCCCGGTTAGGAACTCAACAAAATTAAATGTTGGTTAACATGGCAAGAGGTGAGGCATAACAAAACTACACCATCTAAACAATTTAAATGGGGCCAGATATAACAAATAACGAATCCGGTAAATCCCCATATGCCTTAGTAATTTATTGCAACAACAATTTAAACATTTGAATTGTTGTTATCATGATGCGGATGGCATGACAAGTTTATGCAATTTTTATTAAAAGTTGACAAGAGCATTATGAAGCATTTTTCCTCGTGGCGGAAACGAAAAGGGGTGCCACGGCAACGATAACGAAATGGTGCCACAGCAACGTTCCGGTTCCGACAACTCATTGAGACGTCGGTGCAAAAGAAAGTGACGGGAGCGTGTCATGCAAGGATGGTGGGGTGCTCCTGGATACCGGGTGTCCCACATGACGGTGGCAAGGCAAAAGAGGGGCTTCGTGCAACGAACAACTCCGACACGAAGCAAACATGGGCATCTGATACACCACACATGCATTAGTCCACGGGCGGTCATTCTCGGCGGTATACCTTTAAAGCATGCAAACGGGACGGTTCGAGTTCGTCAAGGGAAGTAGAGGAAGTAGTCGTTCACGGGTCGTCGAGGGAAGTAGTGGTTCACGTTCATTTTCGAAGAGGTACTTGACGAATCCAAGGTTTCTAGGGCGACGGTAGTGGAACTTGGTGAATCCGAGTTCTCCGGAGGTCGTCATCGAACTTGGTCAAATACACGATGTGGGTAGACGTTCACTCGATGACCTTCGGCGACGGTATTTGTACACGGGTCTTCGGCCACGGAAGTAGTCGTACACATTTTCGTAGAGGTTCGGGGTCAATGGCACGGAACTTGACGTCCCCGGGGTCTTTGATGGTCGACAATATTCATGTTTTTTTCGAGTCATCGGTGGAGGAACTTGTCACATCATCGAGCGTAGTCCACCTTGGAGTATCCGTGTGTAGGGGTATGAGGGAGTCCTATATTAGGGGGTGTCCGGATGGCCGGACTATACCTTCAGCCGGACTCCTGGGCTATGAAGATACAAAGATTGAAGACTTCGTCCCGTGTCCGGAAGGGACTTTCCTTGGCATGGAAGGCAAGCTTGGCGATACGGATATGTAGATCTCCTACCATTGTAACCGACTTTGTGTAACCCTAACCCTCTCCGGTGTCTATATAAACCGGAGGGTTTTAGTCCCTAGGACAACATACGGAACAACAATCATACCATAGGCTAGCTTCTAGGGTTTAGCCTCTCTGATCTCGTGGTAGATCTACTCTTGTACTACCCATATCATCAATATTAATCAAGCAGGACGTAGGGTTTTACCTCCATCGAGAGGGCCCGAACCTGGGTAAAACTTCGTGTCCCTTGCCTCCTGTTACCATCCGGCCTAGACGCACAGTTCGGGACCCCCTACCCAAGATCCGCCGGTTTTGACATCGACATTGGTGCTTTCATTGAGAGTTCCTCTGTGTCATCGCCATTAGGCTTGATGGCTCCCACGATCATCAATAGCGATGCAGTCCAGGGTGAGACCTTCCTCCTCGGACAGATCTTCGTTTTCGGCGGCTTCGCACTGCGGGCCAATTCACTTGGCCGTCTGGAGCAGATCGAAAGCTATGCCCCTGGCCGTCAGGTCAGATTTGGAAGTTTAAACTACACGGCTGACATCCGCGGGGACTTGATCCTCGACGGATTCGAGCCACTGCCGAGCGCGCCGCACTGTCACGACGAGCATGATCTAGCTCTGCCGCCGAACAGTGCCCTGGAGGCCGCACCCGCATTAGCTTCGACCCTTAATTCGGAGCCAACTGCGCCGATCGAGGATGGGTGGTTGGACGCCGCCTCGAGGGCTGCGATCCCAACGGCGATCGAGCCGAACACTAGCCCCACACTCCGCGATACTCATGACTCCAAGGAGTCGGACTCCTCTCCGGACTCCGAACCCTCCGCGCCCCTGCCGATCGAATCCGATTGGGCACCGATCATGGAGTTTACTGCCGCGGACATCTTTCAGCACTCGCCTTTCGACGATATTCTGAAAACACTAAAGTCTCTCTCTTTATCAGGAGAGCCCTGGCCGGACTACGGTCAGCAAGGTTGGGATACGGACGATGAAGAAATTCAAAGCCCACCCACCACCCACTTTGTAGCCACTGTCGACGATTTAACCGACATGCTCGACTTCGACTTCAAAGACATCGACAGTATGGACGCCGGTGCAGGAGACGATGAAGAACCAGCGCCTACGGGGCCCTGGAAAGCCACCTCGTCGTATGACATATACATGGTGGACACCCCAAAATAAGGAGATGGTGATGGAATAGCGGAGGATGACCCCTCCAAGAAACAGCCTAAGCGCCGGCATCAGCGGCACCGCTCAAAATCCCGCCAAAACAATTACAGTGACTCCAGCACGGGAGATAATAATACTCCGGAGAGCGCCGAAGAAAACCTCCTCCAGCAAGATTCAGCACAGGAGGATGGAGAAGCCAGCCCTCACGAGAGAGCGACAGACAGAGAGGTCGAGGACGATAACTATACGCCTCCCTCCGAAGACGAGGCAAGCCTCGACGACGACGAATTCGTCGTGCCAGAGGATCCCGTTGAGCAAGAGCATTTTCAACGCAGGCTTATGGCCACGGCAAGAAGCCTCAAGAAAAAATAGCAATAGCTTAGAGCTGATCAAGATTTGCTAGTCGACAGATGGACTGAAGTCCTTGCGGCCGAAGAGCATAAACTCGAACGCCCCTCCAAGAGCTACCCAAAGCGCAGGTTGCTACCCCGATTAGAGGAGGAAGCACTTAAACCTACATCACCAGCACTTGATACGGCCGACCAGCCACCTCGTGGCCGCGACAGAGAGGCCTCTCGGCCCTCCACTCAAGCCGCACCCCATACCAAGGCACGAGAAAATGCGCCAGACTTGCGAGATATGTTGGAGGACAAGGCAAGGCAAACAAGATCGATCTACGGATCGCGTGGGCGCCCCATGACTCGAGACAGTAACCGTCACGCCAGACACAAATCCGACAGGGCCGAACACAGTAGACAAAGCTCATTGGAGCTACGTCGTGATATAGCCCAGTATAGAGGCGCCGCACACCCACTATGCTTCACAGACGAAGTAATGGATCATCAAATCCCCGAGGGTTTCAAACCCGTAAACATCGAATCATATGATGGCACAACAGATCCTGCGGTATGGATTGAGGATTATCTCCTTCATATCCACATGGCCCGCGGCGATGATCTGCACGCCATCAAATACCTCCCACTCAAGCTTAAAGGACCATCTCGGCATTGGCTTAACAGCTTGCCAGCAGGATCAATCGGTTGTTGGGAGGACTTGGAAGACACATTCCTCGACCATTTCCAGGGCACTTATGTGCGACCACCAGACGCCGATGACCTAAGCCACGTAATTCAGCAGCCAGAGGAATCAGCCAGGCAATTCTAGACACGGTTCCTAACAAAGAAAAATCAAATAGTCGACTGTCCGGACGCTGAGGCCCTAGCAGCCTTCAAGCACAATATCCGTGATGAGTGGCTTGCCCGGCACCTTGGACAGGAAAAGCCGAAATCTATGGCAGCACTCACGACACTCATGACCCGCTTTTGCGCGGGAGAAGATAGCTGGCTTGCTCGTAGCAACAATATGACCAAGAACCCTGGTAATTCGGATACCAGGGACAGTAGTGGCAGGTCGCGTCGCAACAAGTAGAAGCGCCGCACTAACAGCGACAATGCTGAGGATACGACAGTTAATGCCGGATTCAGAGGCTATAAATCCGGTCAGCGGAAAAAGCCATTCAAAAGAAATCCTAGGGGCCCGTCCAGTCTGGACCGAATACTCGACTGCTTGTGCCAGATACATGGCACCCCCGAAAAGCCGGCCAATCACACCAACAGGGATTGTTGGGTGTTCAAGCAGGCAGGCAAGTTAAATACCGAAAATACAGACAAGGGGCCGCATAGCGATGACGACGAGGAGCCCCGGCCGCCGAACAACAGTGGACAGAAGGGTTTTCCCCCACAAGTGCGGACGGTGAACATGATATACGCAACCCACATCCCCAAGAGGGAGCGAAAGCACGCGTTAAGGGACGTATACGCGATAGAGCCAGTCGCCCCAAAGTTCAACCCATGGTCCTCCTGCCCGACCACCTTTGATCGAAGGGACCATCCCACTAGCACCCGTCATGGCGGATTCGCCGCATTGGTTCTAGACCCAATTATTGACGGATTTCATCTCACTAGAGTCCTGATGGACGGCGGCAGTAGCCTGAACCTGCTTTACCAGGATACAGTGCGGAAAATGGGCATAGATCCCTCGAGGATTAAGCCCACCAAAACGACCTTTAAAGGCGTAATACCAGGTGTAGAGGCCAACTATACAGGCTCAGTCACACTTGAAGTGGTCTTCGGATCTCCGGATAATTTCTGAAGCGAGGAGCTAATCTTCGACATAGTCCCATTCCACAGTGGTTATCACGCACTGCTCGGGCGAACCGCATTTGCCAAGTTCAATGCGGCATCGCACTACGCATACCTTAAGCTCAAGATGCCAGGCCCTCGAGGAGTAATTACGGTCAATGGAAACACCGAACGCTCTCTCCGAACGGAGGAGCACATGGCGGCCCTTGCTGCGGAAGTACAAAGCAGCCTCTCTAGGCAGTTCTCCAGTCTGGCCATTAAACGTCCAGACACCGTCAAGCACGCCCGGAGTAACCTACAACAAGACCGCCTGGCATGTTCCGAGCAGGCGTAGCAATGCGGCCCCAACCCCAGCCCTCGCAAAAATGCGACACCAGTACTTCACATACATAACTACGCTCTAGAAATACAATGGGTGCAGGGGGAGGGGCACCATCACGGCACGCCCGAAACATGGCTTAAACCGCACCAGGGGCTGCCGATTTTTTAATTTTCTCTTACTTTCAGGACTCCACTCTCCTGAAGGCCTGTTCGGCAGTTCAATTGCCGCACAAACGATGCAAGAACCAGGGAAGCAGACAGGCCATGCCGCATTACGAAACTCCGAGGTGGTCTCTATCATGAGCAGTATACCTGTTTCGCTTACCATTCTGCAGCCTGCCCCTGGGACGGACATGTTAAATAGTCCAACCTTTTGCTTATCGCATTATTTGTATCGTTCTGCTTTGATCGCAGCCCTTTTTAATAAACAATGCATAGCTTCTGTCTATTTTTGCATTACTCTTTTTTTAAATATATGTTCCTTAACGACATGTTGCACCCGTACACTTTGGTACGGCCAAAATATGCCAGGGGCTTTAGTACCCCTCAATATGGTGTGAGAAGTCCGAACACTTTAACAAGTGCGGCACCCCGAACTTATAGCATTATATGCATCGGCTCCGAATCATGTCTTGGGTCAATAGTTGGGTTTGCCCGGCTCCTATTTTTGGTGCCTTACGTTCCGCTATATCGGCTAAGGTAGCACTAGGAGAACTACTGTGATTGTGCCCCAGTTGAGCTGGGTCGAGCACCTCAGTAGAGAAAGCTAAAACTGACTGTCATGATGAAGCGAGAGCTGGTCGCTGTTCGAGAGGTTCTTCGATTCCTTAAAGACTTATGACGCCTAGAGCGAGGAGTCGGCTCTGTCCGGCCAAGGCATGGATAGCGCCCCGAACTCGGCCTTCCGAATACCAGGGGCTTCACCGAAATTTAAAATTATAGAATTCTATGGCTAAGTGAGAGTGTTCAAGCATTATAGTCCAATTGCCTTGTTTGTTGTGCTGAGCGCCTCCCTCGAAGGATCCAAAAATGGGAAAAAGAGCGCTCAGGTTTATCCCCGAATACCCCAACACTAGCGGCACGGGGGCAGAAGCCGACGACTCGCCATCTCTCAGAATTGATAAACAGCCGCACAGAAGGTAATATTTTAAATTCCAACAGCATTGCTTAGCGCATATGAACAAGTTTTCAGCGCACAAGACAAAACGAGCGAGTTTTACTCAAAAAATACATCCCTGGAACACTCATCCGCCATAAGGCAGGCACCCTTCAGAACATCCTTATAATAATTCTCGGGCTTGCGATGCTCCTTCCCCGGCGGTGGCCCATCCTTCACAAGCTTCTCAGCATCCAGCTTGCCCCAGTGCACCTTAGCACGGGCAAGGGCCCTATGGGCACCTTCAATGCAGGTGGAGCGCTTGACGACTTCGAGCCTTGGACAGGCCCCCACCAGCCGCCGCACCAGCCCGAAATAGCTCCCAGGCAGAGCCTCTCCAGGCCACATCCGAACTATGAGGCCCTTCATGGCCTGTTCGGCCGCCTTGTGGAGCTCGACCAGTTGCTTCAGCTGGTCGCTCAGGGGCACGGGGTGTCCGGCCTCAGCATACTGAGACCAAAACACCTTCTCTGTCGAGCTGCCCTCCTCAGCTCGATAGAATGCGGCGGCATCGGACACGCTATGAGGAAGATCTGTGAATGCTCCTAGGGTTTAGCCTCTCTGATCTCGTGGTAGATCTACTCTTGTACTACCCATATCATCAATATTAATCAAGCAGGACGTACGGTTTTACCTCCATCGAGAGGGCTCAAACCTGGGTAAAACTTCGTGTCCCTTGCCTCCTGTTACCATCCGGCCTAGACGCACAGTTCGGGACCCCCTACCCGAGATCCGCCGGTTTTGACACCAATAGGGTACTTGACAGGTCTAAGGTCTCCGGCCGTAGTGGTACTTGCTGTTACATGTAGTCGAACTTGAGGGGCATCGACGTCGTGGTACTTGGCATCCTCTCGGCCTTGACAAATATGAAACGGAATGCGGCGGTTGGTACTTGCGTCCATGGGTGCTTGGTTATTTTGCATGGTGTCCTTTGGTGGATTTGGAGGAAAACACGACGTGTGCATGAGACAAACAACTCAAAACATCCATGCTGAATGTGTTCACCGCGAGGAAGAAACGGAGGGCCGACAGGCAGCATGAAGAACAGGGAGAGGCGGAGGTCCGACGGTGTGCCGACAGCAAGAGACGAAGGCAAAGTGGCCGGCGTCGGCCTTGGCGCGAAGCAAGGAGGCGAAGCTCCTGCTCGAGCAGAGGGCTCGGGCATGGTCTTGAGGCGCCGGAGACGGGAACGGGGCCCTGCTGGCAGCGTCGGGCATGGCCAATGCGGCGCTTGAGGGCAGCGAACTTGGAGGCGGGGCGACGACGTGGTCCTGGTGGAGCTCGCGGCAGGAGGCGCTCGGGCGTCGTGCCATGGGCGGCAGCAAAGGGAGGCACGGCCAAGGTGAGTGCAAGGTGGCGGGGACGAGATCGCGGTGCCCATGGCAAGGGCGGAGGCACGGCGGCGGCCTGGACTCGGGTAGGAAGCCGAGCGCTGCAGGCGCGTGACGTTGATGGTGACGCCGTTGTCGGTGGCGTCCTCGCACATGGAGGATGGCGGCGGATCGGGAGGTCGAGGGGAGAAGGAGGTCGGGCGAGGTCGGAGATGGCACTAGTGAGAAGTGGATGAGGGGGTCGAGAGGGAGATGGGGACGAGCGGGATCGAGCGAGAGGAGGGGTCGAGCGTGGGTCTCCTGGCGGTGGAGGGAGAGTGATGGGATCATGGGAGTGGGGATTGGGCTAGCGTTTCCCTGGCGGCATGAGGGAACGAGGAGGACGGGTGCAGGGGATCGAGCGGGAGGCCTAGGGTTAGTGGGGGTTAAGTTGGGCCGGCGCGGGAGTTCGGGTGGCCCAGGTGCAGTTGGCCTAGGGATTAGGCAGGGGCGCAGCTGGGCCTAGGGATGGGCCCTAGAGGCCGGCCTGCTGGGCTCTCTCCTCTCTCTCCCTTATTTCTAAGCAGAAAACAAAAATGGAGAAGAAAAGAAAGAGGGAGGGGTTAGGGAAAGAATTAGTGCACATAGATAATATTCCCGGACTCGCAAAAATGCGCCGGTTCCAAGAAAAAATAGGAGAGGCGTGATTGCAAGGATTTAATTCAAAGTCATTTGAATTTAATTCAAATGGTTTGAACAAGGGCTAGGAAATAGAGGTGTCCAAAAATGCTCGGATTTTTGGTGGGGCTCCGAAATATGCAGAAAGAAATATATGGCCATGTTGGAGACCAAGAATTAAGATAACAAAGGCATTGGGATATTTTGCAAGTGTGTTTGCGGTAAATACAGATAATTGGAATATTTACTATAGCTCTCTAAATATCGAGAGGATATGTTGTAAAGAGAATCGCCATGTGAATTCCCCCGGTTTAAATGGATCAAAGATCCATGCCATTTATTTAGTTGAGTTGCAAAAGATTTATGAGATGATGGCATGATGACATGATGCAATGCAAAAATAAAAGGGCAGGCATAAATGAAACACACGGCGAAACCCGGAACACATGGAAGTCTTCTCGAGCATCGGTCTCGGGGTGTTCCAACACTCCACCACTACGAGAGGATCTCGTCCCGAGATCTGGGATGGCACCGGATAGAAAACGGAAGAGGAAGAGGTAAAACAAAGTTGCTTCTTAGACCAATGAGTGAAACCAAAGAACCTTGCGAGGTTAAACAATTGGAAAGAAGAATACAACGGAGATGAACAAAGTTGAAAACACTCCGTTAGAAAAGAGGAACAAAGAACATTACTAGAACCTTGCAGGTTGAAAGACATAAGAAAAAGGGTTGCAATGGACAAGAAGTACATGCAAGCACTCCGGTAGAAATGAGATGTACAAGGAGCGATAAGGATCAATTACGACAACACTCCGGTTGGAAATGGAAGGTAAAGAATATGAGCTTGGCAAAATGAAAGCACTTGGATGAGAGTCCGGTTAGAAGAGGAATGATAGACACAACACTCCGGTTAAAAGGATAAGCACGAAAAGAACATGATCTTTGACAAAATGAGATGATGGGTGAAAAGAACAACATCACAATGCCTCCGGAACAAAAGAATAGAAGTTGGATCATTGGAAAAGAAAGAATTGAGAAGAAAATGACAACTTCTACCACAAATGATCTTGGAAGGCACCCTTCCAAGAGGGTTATAACGGAGTTGTTAGAAAACCAACAACGAAAAGAGTAAGCTTGTAGTGGGCTTATGGAGAACATCTCAAAACTAAGGTGAAATTCTGCCACTAATGAAAAACAATGATTGATCGGGAATAAAGAAGAGATGAAAACTTCTTCCACCAAGAAGAAAGAGAGATAACTTGAATCATTGATAAGCACCACAATAGCAACATTCCTGAGGGAAGGCTTTAGGTGAAATATGACACAAGACAACTCCAACGAAGAGATTAATGGATTTAAAATACCTCATTCTTGATAACTTGTGAATCATGAAACACGAAGGGAAATTATCAAGAATGACATAACACCACCTCAAAAGATAAGATAGAAGGAATTGCACTTTGGGATGCAAGATGCAGAATGCTTGAACTCCTCTGAAAAGAACCTCAATGAACACTTTGAGAAGAAATTGAATCCTTGATCAACCATCATGTAGAGCCTCCATGAAGAACTCTGGTAATAAATGAATGATCGAAAAGAATTGAAGGATGAAAAGAATAAGATTGAAGCCTTGCAATGATTTAGATGGATCTTCATGATGATATAATTCGGAAAACATGGGACTCCGGAAAAAGAAAAGATGAAACAATTTAAACCGAGAATTTGATGAGCCTCCGGAATAAGGAATTAATCACTTGGATGAAACAAGAGTAAGAATTACATTATGCTTATCCTTCACCAATTTAAATTGATGACAAGCAACGGATTTGGCATACTACTTATTCTCGTAGAAAGGGTTAAGATAGATATAGCGCAACTAGAGAAGGTCTCCAACGATCCACCGGTAGAATTGAAACAATGAATGAATTGATAAGATAATGAAGGAAGAGAAATCTTGAACGAACCACCGTAAGAATTGAAAATGAAAAATAGCAAAGGCAACAATCACCGGGAAGAATTGGAAAAACGAATGAAGATACTTGTTTGGATTTAGATATATGAGAACGAAGAGATCACGAACTGATTAGAGAATACTTGAATGATGCACCGGTAAGATTTGGAGAATGATAACTGAAAGCTGAGAATGAATAAACCCGAAATGATGGCCTTTGGAGAATCAAACTGAAAAGACTCATGAATTGCTCCGGATAGATGAAAAGAATTCTCACAATCAAAACAATTATGAGAGGAGGGCATCAAGCTAGAACCATGAATCTTGAAGAGAATGGAGCAAGATTTAAGAGAAACTCTTCTTCGGTCTTCAAAATCCGAGAATGACGACGAGAAACACGACCATGAATTGTTGAGATACTCCGGGATGAAAATTAGAATGGTTGAACAGACGATGACAATAATTTGACAGATCTTCAAGAAAGACATTTGACTGATGACAAATCATTCTTACGTCGAACTTTGAAAAGAATTTGGGAATCACTCCGGATAAAATTAGAAGAGTTAGGTAAGATCTTGG
Organism: Triticum dicoccoides; assembly: GCF_002162155.2. Taxonomy (NCBI): domain Eukaryota; kingdom Viridiplantae; phylum Streptophyta; class Magnoliopsida; order Poales; family Poaceae; genus Triticum; species Triticum dicoccoides. Next base: position 186,395,721 of record NC_041382.1, on the reverse strand, counting down.
GAAAAGACCCGTGGGTTAGGTCCCACTCAAGAGAAAACACCGTTGAACGATTACTTGAAAAGGAGATTGCACCGGTTGAGTTAAACGGCCTGAATGAGATAACAAACTCGAAATAGGTTGAACGGATCTTGGATGACAAGACGAGCCTTCTGAGATATCTTCAGCACTCCGGAATAATAGAATAGCAAGAGTGGGTGATTAAGAGGTGCACCGACATGAGAACACATTTGAAACGAGGAAAAGGATGTGATCACCATCGAAAGATTGCATTGAAAAACCGGGGAAGATAAAAGAACAAAGAATGATAAACTTGAAGCTTCCTTTATCATCTTCATGAGAATCACCGGATAAGAACATTGGCGAAAAAGAATGGAGAGACTTCTCATCAATAAGATGATACTTGATTAAGAAATCTGAGTCCTTGAAGAAAAAGGGTGGGAGGGCGGGAAAAACAAAGGCAACTTGGGATGGATGAAACGAACACTGTTGGGAAAACTGAGGTTTGACCTTGCGAATTTTTGAAAAGATTGTATCCACTAGAAGAGAAGACACGCCGGTTGAAAAGGATTTACATGACAATCTCGATTATCATGAAGGATTAGTATTCACATAGAAATAAGAGAACACCATTTGGGGAAGGTATGGAATCAACACTTGACATTGAAGCAACTCGAATACCACAACTCAAAAAAAAAACAAAGGATTGGCTTGCAGAATAAGCCGGAACAAACATATGATAGAGATTTTGTCCGAAGTTTTCATGGTGGGGCCCACACGGGCTCGATCGTACAGCACCATCATGTACAAGGCAGTGCACATGACATATGAAGCGTCCCCGAGTCAGCATAGCCAAGGACTATTTAAGACACAACGAGACCACTGTAAAACCAATCGTGGATAGGCGGACCACTAGACGTCGAACCCCAATCTCATATCATGCATCTGTCGGAAAGATATCCTAAGGGCTACTTGAATTCCCACTTATAAACTCCCGAAACTTTCCAGTTATGCAATCAGGTGTTGGGGATACAGGGGAAGCATAATATCTCACCCAAAACTAGCAAATCCTACATCCAGCTGTATCCATCCTTCAACACATAACCAAGAAACCTTCGGAAATCGTTTACCTCAACCTTCGAAAAACATCCATTATACGAGTTATGGCAATACTCCCGAACTCCCGCCCCAGTATTGGGTGGCGTTGAGGTTATCTCACCAACAACTGTATAAAAGATATTTTCTATGTCGGTGAAGCTCAGGTATTCCAGAACTGCAACGATAAAATTGCGACGACAACACCTCAGAGCTCAACTCCCCGGGACACTGCCACAACCCCTAAATGTCAGGAGGCACCAAGAACAATGTTCTCGTCACAAAACCATCGAAACGATTCCAAGATACCCACGTGATCCTAAATTTTTTTAGTGAAATTTGAGGAGAGAAGAGTCAAAAATCTACGTCAGGATGCCTCACCAGAGCGATGAAGGGATTGAGGAGTAAAAGAATCCTACTCTTCGATATATATAATCCTAAAAGACTCAAACCATTTTTCTATACTCAACAACGCCAGCGATTCGATCAAGCAGAGGGCTCCTAAGTCGGGGAAGGCTCTGATTACCAACTTATAACACCCACGATGCAGCTATATCTCCCACGTGTCGGAGCATGACTTAGAGGCATAACCGCATTGTAGGCATGTCGCAAGAGGGGTAATCTTTACACATCCCATGTGCATAATAAGAGAGGGATAAAGAGTTGGCCTACAATCGCCACTTCACATAATACATAAATATAGCATTACATCATCCATAATACAATCAAGGCCCGACTACATAACCAAATAAAGAAAGAAAACCCCTAATGCATAGATCCCTGATCACCTCGACTGGGCTCCACTACTGATCAACTGGAAATGAAACAACACAACGAACACGAACTTCATCGAGCTCCTCCTTGAGCTCGATTGCGTCACCTGCACTGGTCCCATCGGCACCTGTAACTAGTTTTGGAAGTAATCTGTGAGTCACGGGGACTCAGCAATCTCACACCCGCGAGATCAAGACTATTTAAGCTTATGGGTAGGAAAAGGTAGTGAGGTGGAGCTGCAGCAAGCACTAGCATATATGGTGGCTAACTTACGCAAATGAGAGCGAGAAGAGAAGCAAAGCACGGCCGAGAGGCTGAAATGATCAAGAAGTGATCCTGAAACTACTTACGTTCAAGCATAACACGAAACCGTGTTCACTTCCCAGACTCCGCCGGAAAGAGACCATCACGGCTACACATGTGGTTGATGCATTTTAATTAAGTTAAGTGTCAAGTTTTCTACAACCGGACATTAACAAATTCCCATCTGCCCATAACCGCGGGCACGGCTTTCGAAAGTTCATAACCCTGCAGGGGTGTCCCAACTTAGCCCATCACAAGCTCTCACGGTCAACGAAGGATATTCCTTCTCCCAAGAAGACCCGATCAGACTCGGAATCCCGGTTACAAGACATTTCGACAATGGTAAAACAAGACCAGCAAAGCCACCCGAATGTGCTGACAAATCCCGATAGGAGCTGCACATATCTCGTTCTCAGGGCACACCGGATTGTCCAAACTTCCGGTAGGCCAGCCCAGAGTTACCCCTGGTGGCCACCGGTGGCTAACAAGTTGGATGAACACTCAGAGGAGCACTGGCCCGGGGGTTTAAAATAAAGATGACCCTTGAGTCTGCAGAACCCAAGGGAAAAGGGCTTAGGTGGAAAATGGTAAAACCAAGGTTGGGCCTTGCTGGAGGAGTTTTATTCAAGGCGAACTGTCAAGGGGTTCCCATTATAACCCAACTGCGTAAGGAACGCAAAATCAAGGAACATAACACCGGTATGATGGAAACTAGGGCGGCAAGAGTGGAACAAAACACCAGGCATAAGGCCGAGCCTTCCACCCTTTACCAAGGATATAGGTGCATTAAAGTAAATAAGAGATATTGTGATATCCCAACAATAAACATGTTCCAACAAGGAACAAACTCCAATCTTCACCTGCAACTAACAATGCTATAAGAGGGGCTGAGCAAAGCGGTAACATAGCCAAACAACGGTTTGCTAGGAAAGGTGGGTTAGAGGCTTGACATGGCAATATGGGAGGCATGATATAGCAAGTGGTAGGTATCACGGCATAGAAAAAGGGCAAGCAACTAGCAAGCAAAGGTAGATGTGATTTCGAGGGTATGGTCATCTTGCCTGAGATCCCGCAAGGAAGAAGAACGAGTCCAAGAAGAAGACAAACGGATGTAGTCGAACGAATCCTCACAACGCGACGTTATCGGAACTAACCCGAAGAAGCAACACCGGAAAGAAGCAAACAACATAGTGAACAACCATCACATAAACATGGCATGATGCACATCCAAGTATGATGCATGTCCGGTTTAAATATGCATGGCATGGCAAAGTGCACAAACAAAACTACAAGTTAAGTGGAGCCCAATATGCAACGAGTTGCATATTGACGGAACACCACATCAATTATTTATTTCACTCCCGGTTAGGAACTCAACAAAATTAAATGTTGGTTAACATGGCAAGAGGTGAGGCATAACAAAACTACACCATATAAACAATTTAAATGGCGCTGGATATAACAAATAATGAATCCGGTAAATTCCCATATGCCTTAGTAATTTATTGCAACAACAATTTAATTTTTTTAATTATTGGTATCATGATGCGGATGACATGAACAAGTTTATGCAATTTTTATTAAAAGTTGACAAGAGCATTATGAAGCATTTGTCCTCGTGGCGGAAACGAAAAGGGGTGCCACGACAACGATAACAAAACGGTGTCACGGCAATGTTCCGGTTCTGACAACTCATTGAGATGTCGGTGCAAAAGAAAGTGACGGGAGCGTGTCATGCAAGGATGGTGGGGTGCTCCCGGATACCGGGTGTCCCACATGACGGTGGCAAGGCAAAAGAGGGGCTTCGTGCAACGAACAACTCCGACACGAAGCAAACACGGGCATCTCATACACCACACATGCATTCATCCACGAGCGGTCATTCTCGGCGGTATACCTTTAAAGCATGCAAACGGGACGGTTCGAGTTTGTCGGGCATGGCCAAGGCGGTGCTTGGCGGCAGCGAACTTGGAGGTGGGGTGGCGACGTGGTCCTGGTGGAGCTCGTGGCAGGAGGCGCTCGGGCGTCAGGCCATGGGCGGCAGCAGAGGGAGGCACGGCCAAGGTGAGTGCAATGTGGCGGGGACGAGCTCGCGGTGCCCATGGCAAGGGCGGAAGCGCGGCGGCGGCCTGGACTTGGGCAGGAAGCCGAGCGCTGCAGGCGGGTGTCGTTGATGGCAACGCCGTTGTCAGCGGCGTCCTCGTGCATGGAGGATGGCGGTGGATCGGGAGGTCGAGGGGAGAAGGAGGTCGGGCGAGGCCGGAGAGCACTAGCGAGAAGTGGACGAGGAGGTCGAGAGGGAGATGGGGACGAGCGGGATCGGGCGAGAGGAGGGGTCGAGTGTGGGTCTCCTGGCGGCGGAGGGAGAGTGATGGGATCGTGGGAATGGGGATCGGGCTAGCGGTTCCCTAGCGGCGCGAGGGAACAAGGAGGACGGGTGCAGGGGATCGAGCGGGAGGCCTAGGGTTAGTGGGGGTTAAGTTGGGCCGGCGTGGGAGATCGGGCGGCCGAGGTGCAGTTGGCCTAGGGATTAGGCAGGGGCACGACTGGGCCTAGGGATGGGCCCTAGAGCCTGGCCTGCTGGGCTCTCTCCTCTCTCTCCCTTATTTCTAAGCAGAAAACAAAAATGGAGAAGAAAAGAAAGAGGGAGGGGTTAGGGAAAGAATTAGCGCACATAGATAATATTCTTAGACTCGCAAAAACGCGCTGGTTCCAAGAAAAATAGGAGATGCATGATTGCAAGGATTTAATTCAAAGTCATTTGAATTTAATTCAAATGGTTTGAACAAGGGCTAGGAAATAGAGGTGTCCAAAAATGTTCGGATTTTTGGTGGGGCTCCGAAATATTAAGAAAGAAATATATGGCCATGTTGGAGACCAATAATTAAGATAACAAAGGCATTGGGATATTTTGCAAGTGTGTTTGCGGTAAATCCAAATAATTGGAATATTTACTATAGCTCTCTAAATATCGAGAGGATATGTTGTAAAGAGAATCACCATGTGAATTCCCTCGGTTTAAATGGATCAAAGATCCATGCCATTTATTTAGTTGAGTTGCAAAAGATTTATGAGATGATGGCATGATGACATGATGCAATGCAAAAATAAAAGGGCAGGCACAAATGAAACACACGCCGAAACCCAGAACATATGGAAGTCTTCTCGAGCATCGGTCTCGGGGTGTTACAGCGCGCCCCCCAACCTTGTGGGCCCCTCGTAGCTCCCCTGGCCTAATTCTTTCGCCTATATATACTCTTACTTGCAAGAGGCCCATGTGTTGCATGGAACATCAAGATGCATTTATACAAGATGTTTATATCATGGGAGACAAAGATGAACGAGGGAAGTCCTTATTTGCAAATGTGGAGAGGGGTGCGGGTATCTTTTTGCAAAATTGTAATAGTTTGCTTTCTATCTGTCAGATATAGATCGGACGGTCTATATTGTAGGATGGCAGGCACACCATCATCACCAACTCGGTTTTTTATAAGAGTAGAGATACCCCCAAAACATCCAGGGGAGCCACAAAACCACTTTTCCACCGCCACAACCTTCTGTACCAGTGAGATCCCATCTTGGGGCCTTTTCTGGCATCTTGCCAGAGGGGGAATTGATCATGGAGGGCTTCTACATCAACATCATTGCCTCTCCGATGAAGCGTGAGTAGTTTACTTCAGACCTATGGGTCCATAGCTCGCAGCTATATGGCTTCTTCTCTCTCTTTGATTCTCAATACAAAGTTCTCCTCGATGTTTTTGGAGATCTATTCGATGTAATACTCTTTTGCGTTGTGTTTGCCGAGATCCGATGAATTGTGGATTTATGATCAGATTGTCTATGAATATTATTTGAATCTCCTCTGAATTCTTATATGCATGATTTGATATCTTTGCAAGTATCTTTTAACTATCGATTTGGTTTGGCCAACTAGATTGGTTTTTCTTGCAATGGGGAAGTGCTTAGCTTTGGGTTCAATCTTGTTGTGTCCTTTCCCAGTGACAGTAGGGGCAGCGAGGCACGTATTGTATTGTTGCCATCGAGGATAACAAGATGGGGTTTTCATCATATTATTTGAGTTAATCCCGCTACATCATGTCATCTTGCTTAATGCGTTACTCTGTTCTTATGAACTTAATACTCTAGATGCAGGCAGGAGTCGGTCGATGTGTGGAGTAATAGTAGTAGATGCAAAATCGTTTCGGCCTACTTTACACGGACGTGATGCCCATATTCATGATCATTGCCATAGATATTGTCATAACTTTGCGCTTTTCTATCAATTGCTCGATAGTAATTTGTTCACCGACCGTAATAATTTCTATCTCGAGAGAAGCCACTAGTGAAACCTATGGCCCCCGGGTCTACTTTGCATCATATAAGTTTCCGATCTACAATTCTAGTTTCCTATTTACTTACTTTTGCAATCTTTTACTTTCCGTTCCATAAACCAAAAATACCAAGAATATTACTTTACCGTTTATCCATCTCTATCAGATCTCACTTTGCGAATAACCATGAAGCGATTGACAATCCCTTTGTCGCGTTGGTTGCAAGTTGGTGTTTGTTTGTGCAGGTATTCGGTGGCTTGTTGCGTAGTCTCCTACTGGATTGATACCTTGGTTCTCAAAACTGAGGGAAATACTTACGCTCCTTTGCTGCATCACCCTTTCCTCTTCAAAGGAAAAACCAACGCAAGCTCAAGAGGTAGCAAGAAGGTTTTCTGGCGCCGTTGCCGGGGAGATATACACCAAGCCAAGACATACCAAGTACCCATCATAATCTCTCATCTCTCGCATTACATTATTCGCCATTCGCCTCTCATTTTCCTCTCCCCCACTTCTAAAACAATTTTCGAAAAGATTCGTCTTTTCTTCACCTCTATTCCATCCGTCTTTTCTGTTTGCTTGTTTGTCGCCACCATGTCTGAAACTAGGGAGGCTATTGTCGAAAAGGATAATCGTTACGATGGGGGAAACCTTGATGATTTTGCTAATTCTATTCCTCATGAAGAATCTACTATCTTACACACAAAGAAAATCCATATAGGTAGCGGAAATATTATTGGGAAGGGGGTTATTCAAGATTTCTTTACTTGTGTCGGTGCACTCCCCACTATGGGTGGATCTATCCTCCATAAAACTAGTAGCCTTGCGGATGCTATATCTTTGCTTGTTGTTGAACCTGAAAGACAATATGTTCACATGCATCCATCTATACAAAGGATTTTTCTAGAGTTTTCTAATATTGAGCATTCTTCCGTTAAGCACACCGCCACTATATTCCTAGCTCATGAGTTTAGATTTATTATGAAAGAAGCTAGTGAGATTTTCGCTCATTATAAAGTAGATGGTGGTCACCCTCCCATAGAGGGAATTCTCTTTAATCAAGAGGATATAATGCGTTTACGGTCTCTAGATCATGTTGCTTATAATAAAATTTTAAGAAAGAGGGTTCCTACCGATGTTTTAGTCAATAAGATTTCTGAGCTTAATGATGATTTTGCTATTCAAAACAACGGCTTAGGTTTCTCTCTTGGACACAAGCTCATGACTTTTTTCCAAAAGAATGCTTATAATGATGAGTTGGTCATACAATATGAAGGGCCGAAGGAGGAATCAATTCCTCCCGAGATCGATCTTGGGGATTCCTATCCCATTAAATTTAGCCCTTTTGATTACTTATACTTGCCTCAAATAAAACTTGCCGCTGAACGAAGAGAGTATGAGATGAGTTTTCGAGACTTGCATTATCATTATTACGATTATACTTAGATATATTCATGTTTTTATGCCTAGCTAGGGGCGTTAAACAATAGCGCTTGTTGGGAGGCAACCCAATTTTATTTTTGTTCTTGATTTTTTAGCTCCTGTTTTGCTTTGAATAAATCATCTAGCCTCTGGTTAGATGTGGTTTTGTGTTTTAATTAGTGTTTGTGCCAAGTAAGACCTTTGGGATAGCTTACGATGATAGTTAATTTGATCCTGCTAAAAAATAGAAACTTTTGCGCACAGGAGATTAGTTTTATTTTTAACAGAAGCATGATAAAATACTGATTATTTTTACAGAGGACTAATAAACAAATTATCTAGGACTTCCTAATTTCTTAGAAGTTTTGGAGTTACAAAAGTACTCGAAATCTCCAGATTGCTATAGACTGGTCTGTTTTTGACAGATTCTGTTTTTTGCATGTTGTTTGCTTATTTTGATGCACCTATGGCTAGTATCGGGGGGTATGAACCATGGAAAAGTTGGAATACAGTAGATATTACACCAATATAAATAAATAATGAGTTCAAAACAGTACCCAAAGTGGTGATTTACTTATACTAACGGAGCTCACGAGATTTTCTGTTGGAGTTTTGTGTTGTGAAGTTTTCAAGTTTTGGGTAAGGATTTGATGGACTATGGAATAAGGAGTGGCAAGAGCCTAAGCTTGGGGATACCCAAGGCACCCCAAGTAATATTCAAGGATGTCAAAAAGCCTAAGCTTGGGGATGCCCCGGGAGGGCATCCCCTCTTTCGTCTTCGTCTATCGGTGACTTTACTTGAGGCTATATTTTTATTCACCACATGATATGTGTTTTGCTTGGAGCATCTTGTATGATTTGAGTCTTTGCTTTTTAGTATGCCACAATCATCCTTGCTGTACACACCTTTTGAGAGAGACACACATGAATCGTGATATATTAAAATGCTCTATGTGTTTCACTTATATTTTTTGAGCTAGGCAAATTTGCTCTAGTGCTTCACTTATATATTTTTAGAGCACGGTGGTGGTTTTATTTTATAGAAATTGATGAACTCTCGTACTTCACTTATATTATTTTGAGAGTATCTGTCGGGGAAGCTGATCCACGGATACCTATGGGGATCGGCGGACCGAGCCCCTTTCGATTCGGTGAGGGCGGAGGTCGCACAAAGAGCGGATCGAGGCAGTACACGCAAGCAGTTTTACCCAGCTTCGGGCCGCACGGATGCGTAAAACCCTACTGCTGCTTGTTTGTGTGTATTGAATTCTTGCTCAGGAGCGATGGACGCTATCAGACTGAGTGTGGGAGTGTTTCTGGTGTTTCGAATGAGCGGAACCGGCCAAACCTCCTCTACGTTGCGCTTGGGCCTCCTTTTATACTTTAAAGGGGTCACCGACAGGTGGCAACGTAGACTAGAAGGGTAAAAATGAAAAAGGATGCGGTAGGTGCAGCTACCGCTACTGTGGATACAGTGCACCCTACCTAACTCTGATGGCAGGGGACAAGATCATTTAATGCCTGTCTGAGTTGCCTAAAGAGTGCAAAAAGTGACCGTTAGGAGCGCCACCGTTTGCCACGATGGCCTTCTCTTCATCTCCGCTTGCCACCGCGCACCCCTAGCTGCACGGCCTCCTGCCACGTGTGCTTGGGAGAGTCCTAGAGCGACACGTTAGTAGGTGTGCTGGAGCGCGGGCACGAAGTGGGGGTTTCCCGCGGCAAGCTCCTTGCCGCGGCCGTCGTCTTGTCGCGTTTGGGAGCTTGTTGCTCACCGGGCCTTGCCGGGACGCAGGGCGCGTCGCGGCAAGCTTTCTTGGTATGCCTTGAGTGGCCTTCCCGGCAAGCTCCTCTTGCCGGGGGTCTTGTCTCTTCCCGGCAAAATCCTCTTGCCGGGGCCTGGGTTGGCCTTCCCGGCAAGCTCCTCTTGCCGGGGCCTTGGTTGGCCTTCCCGGCAAGCTCCTCTTGCCGGGGCCTTGGTTTGAGTACTTTGTTCTTGAATGGTCTTCAAGGGAACCACGGAGGGTCTTGGCGGTCACCCGGCAAGCCTTACTGCGGGGTGCTGCAACTGCCCGTGCACAAGTTCGGGATACTAAGGTACCCCTACTTTAGTACACCGACAAGAGCCCCCGGGCCTGGGCCATACACGGTGCCGAGCGTTGTTGGGCCAGGCCCAAAACAGGGCACGGGCACGCGCGGCCTGGGTCCACACCAAATCTCGCTCCGTATCCACCGCACCCCCCGCAACGGCACGCGTCAATCACGGCGTCGTGGGGGAGATCGTGGGTGGTTCTTTATTCGGAAAGAGCGCAACGTCCGCCCCCTCCTCCTTATAAGCAGGGGAAACAGGGGTATTTCCCGTATCTTCGCCATTTGCTGCTGCAATCTCAGAAACCTCCGCCGCCCTCCTCCGCTTCCAAAGTCGAAAGAGAGCAGCGCTCCGCTCCCATCGCCGCCGCCACTACCAGCGCCGTCGATCTCCCCCACCGCCTCCGCCATGGCTCCGAAGCCCGGAAAGGGGAAAGCTGCGAAAGCTGTGAAGTCGACCGAAGCGCAGCGGCTTGAGGCGCTGCAGAAAGAGCGGGCCACCTTCCTCCCCGAGCTCTCCGCAAAGGATCTGAGGGAGTGGTACTATCTCTTCTGGTCGATGGAGACACGGGCGCATCCGCGCACAAAGGTACTCTCCGCCCTCACCTCGCAAGAAGCTCCAGTTGGCGGGTACCCTTTCTTTACCGTGTTCTTCTACTGCGGGCTCTGCCCGCCATTCTCTGATTTCTTCTGTGATATCATGAACACCTACGGGCTCCACCTCCTTGATTTTACCCCCAACGCCGTCTTGACCATGGCAGTTTTCGCCCATCTATGCGAAAACTTTGTCGGAGTCCACCCCAACGTAGCTCTCTTCCGCCATTTCTTCATGCCCCGTGTCGAGAGAGGGGAAACCCTTGCCGGGGGGATCGCCTGGATCTCGCGAGCCGGCAAGAAGGAGACCTATCTGGAGGGGGAGCTCCGCAGCAAGTGGGATGAGTGGAGAGCAAACTGGTGCTGGGTTGTAGAGGAGAACCCGCAGCCGTTCACCGCCCTGCGCCAAGCCCCAGCAGTGCGAGGCAATGATTGGAGCGCTCTATCCGCGGACGATGACAAGTTGAAGATCGCCACCACCCGGATCTTGCGCCTCAGGCTTGCCGGGCTGACTGTAGGAGCTGTCGGCGCAGATTTCCTTCGCCGGCGCATCGCCCCTCTGCAGGCGAGGGGGAGACCTGCCTGGGAATTTGGAGGCCCGGCAGACATCATGAGGTTGTGCCCAGGCCTCAACTTCAATTTCACCATCATAGAATTGGACGGGATACTTAAGGAAATATTCAAGCACGACCCGCAGCATCCCGAGTGGTTCAGGTTGCCGGCAGGTGTCGTGCCTCTGTGTAACAACTCCTCGCGCGACCGCATCTGCGCAATGATGCCGTTGTGTGACTCGCACGGGATCGCTCCAACTTGGCAAGAGCCTGCCGGCGACGTCGTGCAGCAGTTCTTCGACAGCCTAGTGGAGGTGGCGGTCAATGCTGACGAGAAGAAGCTCCTCACCCGCGACACCACTGATCAAGAGATGGATCGCATCGCCACCAGGGCGGAAGAGGCGGCGGCAGCCGCGGCCGCGGGTGAATTCGGGTTCACCGTGGAGGAAGCAGACGCGGCATTGGCGATGAGTCTTGCCGAACAGGAGCATCCCGAAGAGGAAGAAGAGCTCGCCGCGCCCGACGCCGAGTCGAACGACCCCGCCGGGGGTGCGAGCGGCCCGCCATCTCCGAGGAGCTTGCCGCGAGCAGGGCCCGCAGCGCAGCCCCCAGCGCAGCCAAGAAGGCGCCTCCGCAGGGTCAGCGACGTAGCAGGGCGGCAAGTGGGCCAACAGCCGCAGTGTTGCGTGACGCACTCTACCGCGGCAAGTACGGTTGCCGCGGGAGCGCCTCCCGCCGCAGCGACAACTGAAGCGGGGCCGTCTCTGGCTGGCACTGCAGTCCCCGCCAAGCGGCCAAGGGACCCCACCCCTCCACCTCGTCGCGCTGGGGGTGGGCCGAACTTCGACCTCTCCGCGCTCAGCTCCGACGAGGAGGAAGAAGAAGAAGAGTAAGATTCCCTTGCTTGTTCTTGTAGTTCTTCAACTTGCTGATCTTGTCTTGTATCGGATCTAATCCACCCTGGGCTCTTCTTTTCAGGACTCTGGCCCAGAGGGCGGCGAAGAGGGCCAAGGCTCAGGTGGTGGTCATCGAGGACGAGCCCACTGTGACGACAGGAGGCGCGCCCGAGACCACCTTGCCGGATCTGGCCATCACTTCGCAGAGCAGCCCCCAGCGCAGCCCCCAGTGTAAGCATATGGTTTACTTTCTGCTTCTGGGTGCGCGTGGTTGCTCTTTTCCTTTGTTGACATCTGATCACTGGTTTGTTTGTGCAGGAGCAGAACAGCTTCATCAGGAGAGCGTGGTGGTCACCTCCGACACGTCGTCTGCTTCGACTACGCCGCCAAGGGCGGACTCCCTGGCAAGGGAGCGTTCTCCGACAAGGAAGCGATCTCCGGCAAGGGAGGAGTCTCCGGCAAGGGACAGCGCCAACGATCCCCCGGTGGTGGAGGTCATGACAGCAGATCCTAGCACAGGTAGTCCTTCTTGCCCGAAACTTTCCTTGTAGTCTTCTGCTGATTTCTCTTCTCGGATACTTGTTTGATTTCTCCTTCTCCTCCGGTCGTCAGACCCACCCTCCGCGGATCCGATGGAGACCGAGGCGGGCGGCGAGGAGGACGCGCGCGGCAATACTGATGATGTCGCGGCCACCGAAGAAGGAGCCGGCGCTGACGTGCCCGCCGGCGAAGAGGCCGCCAAGGCTGCTGCCGAAGAAGCTGGCGGGGGATCTGGCGATCGCACTGACGGCCCTGAGGCCGCAGGAGCATCAGGCACTGCACCGACCGTGGATCCCTCCGCCGCTGCCGTAGCGTCAGGCTCCGAGGAGCCCCAGCCCGGCGCCTATCTGAAGGCTGGCGAGGGCATCTTCATCAAGCTCCCTTGGGCGTCAAGCTCCAGGGCGCCGATGGAAGGAGAAGCTCTGGATGGGGAGGTGCTTGCCTCCGCTAGGTTGTCGATCGTCGACGCGCCGGAAGCAGCAGCGGCGAGCCTGAGGAGGAGCGGCTGCTACGGAGGCTGCTAGCGCTCTATCGCGCCCGCCAAGTCAAGTTGGAGTCCCGGGAAGCGCTTGTCGCGAGGGCGAGCGTGGACATAGAGAAGCGTGCGGAGGAGCTCCAGGGTCTTCGCCAAGAAACTCTCCGGGCCTTGGCGGAGGAGCGGGAGCAGCTTGCTGAGGAGAGGAAGGCCTTCCTCCTTGAGAAGGCTGAGGCTGAAGAGCAGCAGCGGCTCACCGGCGAGAAGCTGTACGCACGAGAAGGTGAGCTGACTCAGCGGAAAGTGAACCTCGACAGCCACGAAGAGGAGCTTGCCGCACGCGAACGGGCACTTGGCGGGATGCTCCAAGAGGCAAAGGATGCGGCTGCGGCTGCCGAGGCCGCCAAGAAAGAATTGGAGTGTCACACCCTAGCTAGTCATGCATTAGAGTGTTGCATCATGTTTACTCTTTCATCAGAAACTTGAAATGGGGATTTGTGAAACCCTCAGAATCATTTTTGAAAATGACCCAAATAAAAATTTCTCCAAAAGGGTCCAAGAAAATGCTCATGTTGCTCTCTGAAAATATTGGACAGAGATAAAAAATCAAACCAATATTTTTAAGAGCTCATAGGTATTTATTTTGGGCATTTGGAATTAATGCATAAATATTTGCATTGGAAATATATTAGTTATATATATTAATATATGTCCAAAAATTATGCAACCTGTTGGGGAGCTCTGGAATAATAGATCTAGCTCCTGCAAAAATTGGCATAAGAAGATAAAATGATTTAATATTTTATTTAAATCAAAACAAATGTCAGAAATTAGAAAACAGAAATAAATAAAGAGGGAAAAGCTTACCTGGGCTCCTCCCTGTGCAGCCCAGCAGTAGCTGGCCGGCCCAGCCAGCAGGCGGCCCAGCCCGCCTCCCTCCTCTGTCGTCTTCGTCCTCGACAGAGGGAGGGGAGTGTGCCCGGCGCGCGCGCGCGCCACCGCGCCACGCCACCAGCTCGCCTGCCTGCCTGCCCCTCACCTCCTCGTCTGGATGGCCTGGAACGACGCCACGCCCCCCCGTACTCTCTCACTCTCCCCCGGTTCTTCCTCTCCTCTCCCTCGCTCTCTCTCTCCCGTGTCCGAACGCACCCGTCGCCGCCGTTCGCCATAGCCGCCGCCACCGGCCTCCCCTCGCCTCCCCGACACGCTCCCCAGCTCCGCCGCGACCCCCTCTACCTCCTCGTCAAGCCACAAGACGCCGGACGCCCTGTGGAGCCGCCGTCGCCATCGTCTTCCTCCTCGGGCTCCGACCACCATCGCCGTCGATTCGCCGTCTCCAGCGCGTCCCCGAGCCCGCTTCGACGCCCACTGCAACCGCGGTGAGCTCCGCCACCGTTTCCCCCTCTTTTCCCCCTCGTTCCTGCGCCGTAACCCCGTTTCCCACCACGGCCGAACCTCCGCCGTCGCCGAGCTCGCCGTCGACGCAGCTCCGGTGACCATTTGGTCACCCCGGCGAGTCCAACGAGTCCGTAAGGCCCCGTAGAGCATCCCTAGCGCCTTGCTTCGCTCGCCTTCGAGCTCCAACCACGTTCCCGTGCACGACCGAACCCCGGCGGCCGCAGCCGAGCTCGCCGCCGTCGACTCCGGCCACCCCAAGCCCAGCCACGGCCACCGCCCGACGCGCCATCGAGCTGGCTTTCCAACGCACCTAGCCGCACGCCGTTTGGAGCACCACAAAGGAAACTCGAGGCACTTGTACGCCGCGGACCTCGCCGGCGACTAACCGCCGGCGGGTTTGACCTGTTTGACCTGGGGTTTGACCCCCCCAGAGTCACTGACGCGTGGGCCCCGTCGGCCAGGTGGTTAGATTAGCGCTAGTCACTGTTAGTTAACCCCCCTGACACTGACCAGTGGGCCCCAGCGCCACTAACCCTTAATTAGGATTAAATTAACCCTGTTAAACCCCCCTGTCACTGACGTGTGGACCCCACACGTCAGGTTTGACCCCAGCCAGCCGCAGTTGACCGCTGACGTCATGCTGACATCATGCTGGCGCAATATATATATTTCTGGATTTAATTAAATCAGGAAATTCCAGAATATTATTTAAACTTCAAAAATTCATAACTTTTATTCTGTAACTCCAAATCAGACAAATTATATATGAAAAATGATCAGAAAAATCCAATCTATCCATCTGTACTATTTTCATGCATGACTAAACAAGTTAACTTGATGTTTAATGCAGAACAAGGAAAAGCACTTTAAAAGGCCATGTTTGAGTTTGAAATTTGAATCTTTGATTCAAATTGGTTCAAACCCTTCTGGTTTTAGTTGCATTAGCCCAACACACTCATATTGCCATGTTCATGCATGCATCATATTGTTGCACATTGTTTGGTGATGGTTGTGTATCGGTGTCCTTTGCGACAGGTTCTGCCTCCGAGGAGTACCGTGATTACCCTAACGAAGAACCGTATCAGTGCATCGAACCATCAGGCAAGCAACCAACCATTTGATCATATCGATACAATCCCATGTTCTCGCTCCCGCTCTCTTTTACTGCATTAAGACAACGCGTTTCAAACTGCTGTGTGCTACGGTAGTTGAACCCATTTCCTCTGCATGACCTGTCATTGCCACAGTAACTAGATGAAACCCACTAGCATGTGTAGGAGTTGATTGAGCCATATGTATGTGTTGTTCCTACCTTGCTATGCCTGCTATGCTTAGAGTCGTGTCAGGTCTGGTTCATCTGGGTGATGGGCTAGAGTGAAATGTTTATGTCGGTAGTGAGAGTGGTGTGGTGAACACGATTTGGTAAAGGTATCGATGAGAGGCCATGTAGGAGTACATGGTGGGTTGTTTCATTGAAGCCGACCTTAAGCACTGAGATCTGTATGTGTGATTTAAGAATCAGCTACTACCATGCATTGGGCCCGAAACCAATGGACCCTCTCGGCTTCTTATTCACCCTAGTTCTCCGTCCAGGAGTTGCAAGTAGTTTCTGGTGTTTGTAGCCTACTGGAGGCCGTGGACAGCGCTGACCGTAGGGGTGGGCTGTGATGCGGTAGGTACGTGGCACGGTGTACCGAATACCCATTAGGTATCTCGGGAACCCTGTTCACATCGTTCGGGGCCGTATGGGAAACCTCGGCCGGACTCCCTGCGGATGGAACCTGAATAGGCGATAAACCTGGACTGGAGGCTTAGGTGATTAGGTAGGTCGTGGCCGACACCCACGTTGGGCTTCCGCTTGAAGGTTGCCGAGTACATGTCGTGTAAACGACGGTAAGTGGTGAGAGCGTGTATGAAGAAGTACACCCCTGCAGGGTTAACATGATCTATTCGAATAGCCGCGTCCACGGTAAAGGACTACTTGGTTGCCTATACAGTTCATAGACAAGTAAATGGAAACTACTAAAAGCCTCAAGATAAGTGTGAGTGCCGAGGATGGCTCTTCCGTAGGAAGACGGAGGCGGATCCTCGGTAGTGTATTGAAGTGGTGAGTAGTGGACTCGTGTACGCAAAACCATTTCAAGTTGAAGTATCGTAGGATAGTCTAGCCAAGAGTCAAAGCTGGCTTGCTGCAATAACTCCACCAACCCTTCTTGATAATATGCATGTATGTAGGATCTGATGTAAGTCTTGCTGAGTACCTTTGTACTCATGTTGCTATAATTTACATTTTACAGAAGACGCTGCAACCCCTTCTGATGGGTTCTACGTAGACGTTGACATCAACGAGTAGGCTAAAGGCCCAGGTGGTGATCCTGAGCTTGTGAAGGACCACGTAGTATAGTAGGCTTTCCAAGCCTCTTTTATTTTACTAGTTGTCTGTACTCAGACAAGTTACTTCCGCTGCTGGTTTGTATGACTGTATGACTTGAATGTTGGGTCGTGAGACCCGTACCTTTGTGTATGTTATGTATGGCTCCCTGAGCCTTAAATAAAGTACTTGTATCGTAGAGTCATGTTGTGATGCTTCGTTGTATTTGCACATATCGAGCATATTGTGTGTATGATTGAAATGCTTGGTATGTGTGGGATCTGACTATCTAGTTGTTTATCTTTAGTAGCCTCTCTTACCGGGAAATGTCTCCTAGTGTTACTGCTGAGCCATGGTAGCTTGCTACTGCTCTGGAACACTTAGGCTGGCCGGCATGTGTCCTTCTTCGTTCCTGTGTCTGTCCCTTCGGGGGAATGTCACGCATTGAGTACCGGAGTCCTGTTAGCCCGCTACAGCCCGGTTTACCGGAGTCCTGCTAGCCCAGTGCTACAGCCCGGACCCACTTGCTGATGACCGACACGTTCGAAGCTGGGTCATGGATGCCTGTCCCTGTAAGTCTGTGCCACTTTGGGTTTACGACTAGTCATGTCAGCCCGGGCTCCTTATCATATGGATGCTAGCGACACTATCATATACGTGAGCCAAAAGGCGCAAACGGTCCCGGGCAAAGGTAAGGCGACACCCGTGGGGATACCGTGCGTGAGGCCGCAAAGTGATATGAGGTGTTACCGGCTAGATCGATGTGACATCGAGTCGGGGTCCTGACAGCGTTGGCATCAGAGCCGGACTGCCTGTAGGTTCTCCAAGCCAAACTGGTCGATGTTGAGTCTAGAAATTCTTTAGTTATATGTAGGGGAATTGTTTGTGGGTTGGAACGTAAGGCTCTTTTTACTCCTTTATCTTATGACATTCTGATCTGAGTCAGTCCATTCTTCCACCGAGGGTTAAGGAATTAGGGTCTATTCTCTCCATCAGGATCACGTGTTACTAATCAGTAGTACCTTATAGGTATGATGGATACAAGCCTAGTTCAGTTCTTCTACCATATTATGTTGCTAGGATGGACTCAGAATTTGATATGATGATGTTGAGTGTGTATGAAACCCTTTGTCAAATGTCTCAAAATCCTTCTTGAGCATTTACAGCTGTTATGCTGCCGAAATTTTGCTAGAAATTCTAATGCCTTTGCATTATGATTGTGCTTTCAGATGGCCACTCGCGACCTCAATCAAGTGGTTCGCCTGACTCGATGCCTAGATGTACCCGGCCATACTGCCAAGTTGGTCAAGGTAATGACTGAGGCTGGATACCGCTGGTATCCTGAGTACACGGTCGAAGAGCAATTTCGGGACTTCAATCAAAGCCAATATCTCTGCACTGTCAGGATATTTCCATCTTATCCTGGATCCACCGAGCCCCTTCACTGCTCCTATGGACTCGGGGTTACTATTGAGATGGCTGTGCAGGACGCCGCCTACTCTATGATGACCATCATGCGAGTCAGATCTGGACTATTTCGGGACTCTGATTTCCGGTATATGCCAGGATCACTTCCGGGAGCACAAGGGTATCTCCAGGCTATCTATGCTGACCCCACCCAGGAGGATTCACGGACTCGCACCACTGCTGAGATGCTCGAGGATAAGGACCGTGAAAATCGGGCCTTGAGGTTAGAGCTCTTCAATACCTGTGCTGACCACTGGGCCACATTGACTCGGTTTGCACCGGCGGTGCAAGCTGGATATTCAGATATGCGCGATCTCTATCCTGTGAGATCTGCTCTGCCAGACGTGATGGGTTGGCGTGATGTAGGAGGCATCACCCCACCTCGCGGTCCCCGCAGGCCACCGTCTGTTGGTCCAAGACCTCATCCTAGCCCCTATGGTCCACAAGCTCCGCGAGATTGGCTATTTCCGGATGATCATGTTGAGCTTCCAGGCTATGGAGGTGACTTCTACGAGGACTACTACGGATCGGTCTGAGTTAGTGGTAGTATCACTAGTTCGCACTAGCTGTGTCATCTATCGTCCCGCGTGACTCGTGGGATATGACCTAGTTTGTACTCTTTCCGGAGGAGTAGAAAAATAATGTATAGGAGCTTGGGATGCCTCCGATGAGATGTAATCCTCTTTTCACCGTAATAGTACTTTGTTTGGTCTTGTACTAAACCCTGTATGGTGTGTATGACGATGGAATAAAGAAGCAGTTTCTGTATTTACCATGTCATGCGGATGATCATCTTGCATTTCGAGTTATTCCTTACATTTTATATCCTATGTCGGAAATTTTATCATCCTGACTAAATCATTGTCTTGTTTACCTAGGATGGTCAACACGCGCACTAACCCTGCTCCTCAAGAGCAGGCCGAAGGCAGTGAAGTCAGGGATACAAATCTGCTCATCCTCCTTCCCTAGCCAAGGTTATGATGGAAGCTGAGAGAAACAAGCGGGAGACCAACCGTTTGTTGGAGCGTATTGAACAGAACACAGCACACCATCAGAGGACTAACGTGGTGTCACTCAGTGATTTTATCAAATTACATCCACCCACGTTCCACCACTCCGTCGAGCCTCTCGACGCTGATGACTGGCTTCGCAGTATCTCTCACAAACTGCGTTCCGCGCTGGTAGCGGAGGCTGACAAGGTCACCTTTGCTGCATATCATCTTGAAGGCCCCGCCAGTCTATGGTGGGAAAATTATGGAGCTATGCGCCCAGCGGGCCATGTCACTACTTGGGCTGAATTCAGTGAGGCTTTCCGTGAACATCACATTCCGGAGGGTCTCATGGACCGTAAACGTGAGGAATTTTGCAATTTCACCCAAGCCCGACTTTCTGTGGATGCTTACAGCAGGGAGTTTGGTAACCTCGCACGATATGCAACTGAGGAAGTTTCTACTGATGCCAAGAAGCAAGTAAGGTTCCGTAAGGGACTTAGTCCTGAGCTTCGCCGCGACCTCCGTCTGCATGAGTGCACATCTTTTCAGAAACTTGTCAACAAAGCCATCAGTGCTGAAACTGGTCAGACTGACTATGACGCAACACGCAAGCATGGCCGTGACATGGGTTCCTCGTCCGGTGCTGGTCCTCAGAAGCGCCGCGTGTGGGTGCCCAACACCGCCCTGCCACCCAGGTTCACACCGAGGCCATCTTTCCAGGCGCCTCGCCCTGTTCAACAGTCTGCACCAGCCAAGCCCTATGGGGGTCCAACTAACAATGCTCCTCCACGTACCAGTTCCGTGACTTGTTTCAAGTGTGGGGAATCTGGCCACTATATGCGTGAGTGTCCCCAGACCAACCCCAACCAGTCTGCTAAAACTGTTGGTCGTGGCAAGCCGACAGGGAAAGTGTTCCACGCCAAGCCGGCCACCACCTCACGTGGCCATGTCAACTGTATCTCGGCCGAAGAAGCTCAAGAGGATCCCAACGTCGTTCTCGGTACGCTCCTTGTTAATTGCCACCCGGCATCTGTTCTTTTCGATACAGGAGCCTCTCATTCATTTTTATCCGAGAACTATGCTCGTTTGCATAACACTGCATTCTGTGACATGCCATCCACTATGGAAATTTCTACTCCCGGGTCTAGATGGCAGACCTCTAGGGTAAGTTATGGAAATGAAATCCAAGTCGACAGACTTGTTTTTCTTGCATCGTTGATAGCCCTTAAATCTTCAGATATTAATATCATTCTGGGTATGGACTGGATGTCGGCTCATCATGCCCAAATTGATTGCTTCTCTAGGACTGTTCAACTCACCCATCCTTCGGGGAAGATAGTCAATGTCTTAACCCGAATAGCCAAGCGACAATTATATTCTCTTAACGCCAGCCCTTTGCCAGATCTTGAGGACGTTCCGGTAGTCCGTGACTTCCCGGATGTCTTCCCAGAGGAATTGCCAGGTGTTCCACCTGACAGGGATGTTGAGTTCGTAATAGACCTCATCCCAGGAACCGTTCCGATTGCTAGAAGACCTTATAAGATGGCACCACTAGAACTAGCCGAGCTTAAGAAACAACTCGATGAGTCCTTGAAAAAGGGTTTCATCCGCCCTAGTTCATCTCCGTGGGCTTGCCCCGTCCTATTCGTCAAGAAGAAGGATGGTACGGACCGGATGGTTGTAGATTACCGACCTGTCAATTTGGTCACAATCAAGAACAAATATCCGCTCCCCAGGATCAACGACCTGTATGATCAGCTCGCTGGATCCTCAGTCTTCTCCAAGATGGATTTGAGGTTGGGCTACCATCAAATCAAAATCAGAAACGGGGACATTCCTAAAACAGCCTTTGTTACTCGTTATGGCCAATACGAGTACACCGTCATGTCCTTCGGTTTAACCAACACTCCAGCCACCTTCTCTCGGTTAATGAACTCAATCTTCATGGAGTATTTGGATAAATTCGTCGTAGTTTATCTCGATGATATACTCATCTACTCCAAGAACGAGGAAGAACATGCCGAACATCTAAGGCTAGTGTTGAAGAAACTTCGAGAGCATCGCCTTTATGCCAAATTTTCTAAATGTGAATTCTGGTTGTCAGAAGTGACCTATCTGGGTCATGTAATATCTGGTAAAGGTATTGCTGTTAACCCTGAGCGAGTTCAAGCCGTCCTTAATTGGACTCCACCTGAATCGGTCAAGCAAGTTCGGAGTTTTCTGGGCTTAGCGAGCTATTGTCGTCGCTTTGTCGAGAACTTCTCCAAGGTTGCTAAACCTCTAACCGAACTCCTCAAGAAAGATAAGAAGTTCGAATGGACTCCACAATGTGAGCACATCTTTCAGGAACTGAAAAGACGCCTGACCTCTGCTCCCGTACTGGTACCGCCAGACTTCTCCAAGGACTTTGTTATCTACTGCGACGCCTCGCGACAAGGACTAGGTTGCATTCTCATGCAAGATCGACACGTAATTGCCTACGCTTCACGGCAATTGCACCCACATGAGGAGAATTATCCTACTCATGATCTAGAGCTAGCAGCCGTAGTCTATGCACTTAAGACCTGGCGACATTACCTCCTCGGTAACCGTTGCGAAATATTCACTGATCACCAAAGTCTGAAGTACATTTTCACCCAACCGGATTTGAATCTCAGGCAAAGACGTTGGGTTGAGTTGATCACAGACTTCGACTTAGGAATAACCTACACCCCAGGGAAAGCCAACGTCATGGCTGATGCGCTAAGTCGTAAATCTTACTGTAACAACCTGATGTTACAACAAAGTCAACCGCTTCTCCATGAGGAATTTCGGAAGCTTAACCTTCACATTGTTCCTCAAGGTTTTCTTTCCACCTTGGTGGCAAAACCTACCCTTACGGATCAGATCATCAAAGCACAGAAGGTAGATCCGGGAATCTCCCGCATCAAGAGAAACATCCAGAAAGGAATTGCGAATTGCTTCTCCACTAATGATCAAGGGGTCGTATACTTCGGGAATCGACTAGTGGTTCCCAAAGTGCGAAACCTGAGGCGATTGATCCTTAAGGAAGCTCATGAATCTCCTCTCTCCATTCATCCCGGTAGTACTAAGATGTATCAGGACCTACGCCAGAGGTTCTGGTGGACTAGGATGAAGAGAGAAATTGCTCAGTATATTGCTAATTGTGACGTCTGTCGTCGTGTAAAAGCAGAGCATCAACGGCCTCCTGGCACCCTTCAACCCTTAGCTATTCCTGAATGGAAATGGGATAAAATTGGTATGGATTTCATTACCGGTTTTCCCAGGACCAAGAGAGGGAATAATGCTATTTTCGTCGTTGTCGATCGTCTTTCCAAAGTAGCCCATTTCTTACCTGTTCGTGAGAGTATAACCGCTAGTCAGCTGGCAGACTTATACATCTCCCGTATAGTGTCTCTCCATGGTGTTCCTTTGGAAATTAACTCGGATCGAGGAAGTCTTTTCACCTCTCGATTTTGGGAAAGCTTCCAAAATGCTATGGGAACCCGTCTCTCCTTTAGCACCGCCTTCCACCCTCAGTCGAGTGGTCAAGTGGAACGCGTCAACCAGATTCTAGAAGACATGCTTCGAGCCTCTGTTATCTCATTCGGAATGGACTAGGAGAAGTGCCTTCCATTTGCCGAATTCGCTTACAACAACAGCTATCAATCTAGCTTGGGTAAAGCCCCTTTTGAAGTTCTCTATGGACGACGGTGTCGAACACCCCTTAACTGGTCAGAGACCGGGGAAAGACAATTTTTTGGCCCGGATATGATTCAGGAAGCAGAAGAACAAGTTCGCATCATTCGTGAAAAGTTGAAAACAGCCCAATCCCGTCAAAAGAGTCAATATGACCGAAAACATAAGGCTATGACTTTCGAGGTTGACGAGAAGGCTTATCTTCGGGTCACCCCTCTGAAGGGAACCCATCATTTCGGTATCAAAGGCAAATTGGCCCCTCGTTACATTGGACCTTTTCGCATTCTCGCCAAACGAGGAGAAGTTGCCTACCAGTTGGAACTACCTCCGCACCTTTCCAGAGTCCACGATGTCTTCCACGTTTCTCAACTCAGGCGTTGCTTCTCGGATCCTATCCGTGGAGTGGACCACGAAACGCTTGATCTCCAAGATAATCTTACATATCGAGAGTACCCCGTTCGTATCCTCGATCAGGCCGAACGTACCACCCGACGTCATAATATCAAGTTTCTCAAAGTACAATGGTCACACCATTCTGAGGATGAAGCAACTTGGGAAAGGGAGGATCGTCTTCGACTCGAGTATCCCGCCTTCTTCCCGGAGGAACCCAAATCTCGGGACGAGATTCTTTTGAGTGGGGGTGAGTTGTCACACCCTAGCTAGTCATGCATTAGAGTGTTGCATCAAGTTTACTCTTTCATCAGAAACTTGAAATGGGGATTTGTGAAACCCTCAGAATCATTTTTGAAAATGACCCAAATAAAAATTTCTCCAAAAGGGTCCAAGAAAATGCTCATGTTGCTCTCTGAAAATATTGGACAGAGATAAAAAATCAAACCAATATTTTTAAGAGCTCATAGGTATTTATTTTGGGCATTTGGAATTAATGCATAAATATTTGCATTGGAAATATATTAGTTATATATATTAATATATGTCCAAAAATTATGCCACCTGTTGGGGAGCTCTGGAATAATATATCTAGCTCCTGCAAAAATTGGCATAAGATAATAAAATGATTTAATATTTTATTTAAATCAAAACAAATGTCAGAAATTAGAAAACAGAAATAAATAAAGAGGGAAAAGCTTACCTGGGCTCCTCCCTGTGCAGCCCAGCAGTAGCTGGCCGACCCAGCCAGCAGGCGGCCCAGCCCGCCTCCCTCCTCTGTCGTCTTCGTCCTCGACAGAGGGAGGGGAGTGTGCCCGGCGCGCGCGCGCGCCACCGCGCCACGCCACCAGCTCGCCTGCCTGCCTGCCCCTCCCCTCCTCGTCTGGATGGCCTGGAACGACGCCACGCCCCCCCGTACTCTCTCACTCTCCCCCGGTTCTTCCTCTCCTCTCCCTCGCTCTCTCTCTCCCGTGTCCGAACGCACCCGTCGCCGCCGTTCGCCATAGCCGCCGCCACCGGCCTCCCCTCGCCTCCCCGACACGCTCCCCAGCTCCGCCGCGACCCCCTCTACCTCCTCGTCAAGCCACAAGACGCCGGACGCCCTGTGGAGCCGCCGTCGCCATCGTCTTCCTCCTCGGGCTCCGACCACCATCGCCGTCGATTCGCCGTCTCCAGCGCGTCCCCGAGCCCGCTTCGACGCCCACTGCAACCGCGGTGAGCTCCGCCACCGTTTCCCCCTCTTTTCCCCCTCGTTCCCGCGCCGTAACCCCGTTTCCCACCATGGCCGAACCTCCACCGTCGCCGAGCTCGCCGTCGACGCAGCTCCGGTGACCATTTGGTCACCCCGGCGAGTCCAATGAGTCCGTAAGGCCCCGTAGAGCATCCCTAGCGCCTTGCTTCGCTCGCCTTCGAGCTCCAACCACGTTCCCGTGCACGACCGAACCCCGGCGGCCGCAGCCGAGCTCGCCGCCGTCCACTCCGGCCACCCCAGGCCCAGCCACGGCCACCGCCCGACGCGCCATCGAGCTGGCTTTCCAACGCACCTAGCCGCACGCCGTTTGGAGCACCACAGAGGAAACCCGAGGCACTTGTACGCCGCGGACCTCGCCGGCGACTAACCGCCGGCGGGTTTGACCCCCCCAGAGTCACTGACGCGTGGGCCCCGTCGGCCAGGTGGTTAGATTAGCGCTAATCACTGTTAGTTAACCCCCCTGAGACTGACCAGTGGGCCCCAGCGCCACTAACCCTTAATTAGGATTAAATTAACCCTGTTAAACCCCCCTGTCACTGACGTGTGGACCCCACACGTCAGGTTTGACCCCAGCCAGCCGCAGTTGACCGCTGACGTCATGCTGACGTCATGCTGGCGCAATATATATATTTCTGGATTTAATTAAATCAGGAAATTCCAGAATATTATTTAAACTTCAAAAATTCATAACTTTTATTCTGTAACTCCAAATCAGACAAATTATATATGAAAAATGATCAGAAAAATCCAATCTATCCAGCTGTACTATTTTCATGCATGACTAAACAAGTTAACTTGATGTTTGATGCAGAACAAGGAAAAGCACTTTAAAAGGCCATGTTTGAGTTTGAAATTTGAATCTTTGATTCAAATTGGTTCAAACCCTTCTGGTCTTAGTTGCATTAGCCCAACACACTCATATTGCCATGTTTCATGCATGCATCATATTGTTGCACATTGTTTGGTGATGGTTGTGTATCGGTGTCCTTTGCGACAGGTTCTGCCTCCGAGGAGTACCGTGATTACCCTAACGAAGAACCGTATCAGTGCATCGACCCATCAGGCAAGCAACCAACCTTGATCATATCGATACAATCCCATGTTCTCGCTCCTGCTCTCTTTTAATGCATTAAGACAACGCGTTTCAAACTGCTGTGTGCTACGGTAGTTGAACCCATTTCCTCTGCATGACCTGTCATTGCCACAGTAACTAGATGAAACCCACTAGCATGTGTAGGAGTTGTATGAGCCATATGTATGTGTTGTTCCTACCTTGCTATGCCTGCTATGCTTAGAGTCGTGTCAGGTCTGGTTCATCTGGGTGATGGGCTAGAGTGAAATGATTATGTCGGTAATGAGAGTGGTGTGGTGAACACGATTTGGTAAAGGTATCGATGAGAGGCCATGTAGGAGTACATGGTGGGTTGTTTCATTGAAGCCGACCTTAAGCACTGAGATCTGTATGTGTGATTTAAGAATCAGCTACTACCATGCATTGGGCCCGAAACCAATGGACCCTCTCGGCTTCTTATTCACCCTAGTTCTCCGTCCAGGAGTTGCAAGTAGTTTCTGGTGTTTGTAGCCTACTGGAGGCCGTGGACAGCGCTGACCGTAGGGGTGGGCTGTGATGCGGTAGGTACATGGCCGGGTGTACCGAATACCCGTTAGGTATCTCGGAAACCCTGTTCACATCGTTCGGGGCCGTATGGGAAACCTCGGCCGGACTCCCTCCGGATGGAACCTGAATAGGCGATAAACCTGGACTGGAGGCTTAGGTGATTAGGTAGGTCGTGGCCGACACCCACGTTGGGCTTCCGCTTGAAGGTTGCCGAGTACATGTTGTGTAAACGACGGTAAGTGGTGAGAGCGTGTATGAAGAAGTACACCCCTGCAGGGTTAACATGATCTATTCGAATAGCCGCGTCCACGGTAAAGGACTACTTGGTTGCCTATACAGTTCATAGACAAGTAAATGGAAACTACTAAAAGCCTCAAGATAAGTGTGAGTGCCGAGGATGGCTCTTCCGTAGGAAGACGGAGGCGGATCCTCGGTAGTGTATTGAAGTGGTGAGTAGTGGACTCGTGTACGCAAAACCATTTCAAGTTGAAGTATCGTAGGATAGTCTAGCCAAGAGTCAAAGCTGGCTTGCTGCAATAACTCCACCAACCCTTCTTGATAATATGCATGTATGTAGGATCTGATGTAAGTCTTGCTGAGTACCTTTGTACTCATGTTGCTATAATTTACATTTTACAGAAGACGCTGCAACCCCTTCTGATGGGTTCTACGTAGACGTTGACATCAACGAGTAGGCTAAAGGCCCAGGTGGTGATCCTGAGCTTGTGAAGGACCACGTAGTATAGTAGGCTTTCCAAGCCTCTTTTATTTTACTAGTTGTCTGTACTCAGACAAGTTACTTCCGCTGCTGGTTTGTATGACTGTATGACTTGAATGTTGGGTCGTGAGACCCGTACCTTTGTGTATGTTATGTATGGCTCCCTGAGCCTTAAATAAAGTACTTGTATCGTAGAGTCATGTTGTGATGCTTCGTTGTATTTGCACATATCGAGCATATTGTGTGTATGATTGAAATGCTTGGTATGTGTGGGATCTGACTATCTAGTTGTTTATCTTTAGTAGCCTCTCTTACCGGGAAATGTCTCCTAGTGTTACCGCTGAGCCATGGTAGCTTGCTACTGCTCTGGAACACTTAGGCTGGCCGGCATGTGTCCTTCTTCGTTCCTGTGTCTGTCCCTTCGGGGGAATGTCACGCATTGAGTACCGGAGTCCTGTTAGCCCGCTACAGCCTGGTTTACCGGAGTCCTGCTAGCCCAGTGCTACAGCCCGGACCCACTTGCTGATGACCGACACGTTCGAAGCTGGGTCATGGATGCCTGTCCCTGTAAGTCTGTGCCACTTTGGGTTTACGACTAGTCATGTCAGCCCGGGCTCCTTATCATATGGATGCTAGCGACACTATCATATACGTGAGCCAAAAGGCGCAAACGGTCCCGGGCAAAGGTAAGGCGACACCCGTGGGGATACCGTGCGTGAGGCCGCAAAGTGATATGAGGTGTTACCTGCTAGATCGATGTGACATCGAGTCGGGGTCCTGACATGGAGGCAAAGGTGGCGCAGCTAGAAGCTGATCTGAAGGTTGGTGGCGAAGAGCTTGCCGCGCTCAAGCTAGAGCGCGAGAAGGATGCCCTTGCCCACGGTGAGCTGCAGGGCCGACTCGCCGAGAGGGGCAAGGAATTGAGCGCCGCCAAGGATTCCAACGCAGATCTGACGCTGAAGCTGGCCACCTTGACGGAGATGTTGGACAGCGCCAGGAAACGGGAGGCAGACTTGAAGAAAGACATCAAGGCCAATGATGCGCTGCTGGCGAGGGCCGCCGAAACCCAGAATCTCCTCAGAGATACCGTGGCGCTCTGGACGGAGGGCCTCGTGAACGTTGCTGCAGTCATTGAAGAGGAGCTGGTGCAATTGGGGGTGGAAGGCTTCGGGTACTCCTCCGACGAGAACCTCCAACCCAGCGCCAAGCTCACTCTGTTCTTCAAAGGCGTGGTGGTGGCGCTCCAGCAACTCCGGGAACGGATCCCAAAGCAGTTGGCCGACGAGTCACGCTCGATTTGTGCCAGAGTTCTGGAGAAGGTGCTGGTGAAGGTGGCCTTCCGCAATCCGGGCCTCAACCTCACCAACGTCCTCAAGAGGCTGCCGGCGGACGCTGATCTTGACGCACTTAAGGCCCTCGTCGCACCCATTGTGGACAGGGTGAACGAGGTCAAAAGGGTTGACGGCGGTCGCGTAGATTAGGCCGTCCGTTTTCTTCTTTTCTTGTCGCTGCCAGTCATGTCATGGGAACACTTTATTAGAGGCGCGACAAGTTATTTTTGTAATATAACTCTATCTTAGGCAAAAAATGATGTGTTACTTCCTTTACTCGACTCTTGGCTTTGTATGGTTCTGCCCTACGCTTTCTAGGGAAACTTGCCGGCGCAGGCACCCTTGCCGCGAGCGTCGAGTGTGGAACTTCAGCAGCCTGCTGGCGGGGTCGCTACCGACAAGCAACCTTGTCGCAACTAGTTGCAGCTCACTTAAGTTGTTGAGCGGACTCGAAAACAAAGTAAGGGCGCTAGCGGCTCACTTAAGCTGCCGAGCGGACTCGAAGCAAGGTAAGGGCGCTAGCAGCTCACTTAAGTTGTTGAGCGGACTCGAAACAAAGTAAAAGCGCAACTAGCTACGAGTTGGTTCCTCTGCGCACAGGTTTTCCATACAAAGCACGGTCGTTCAAGGAAAATAACTCAAAAACTTAAAAAACTGATTGCTCAAGCTTTAGCAACTTAGCTTTTCTGTCGTCTGCTTCTCGGCAAGGAGAAACTTTCTTGAACGGCCTGGTCCACACCATTATCTTCTCCTTCCCCCCCGGTAAACCTTGTGGGTGAGGGAACCTTCCTTCTTTTGAGAAAGAAACAGAGAAATAAAGTAATGATATGGAGCCTTGGGCTCGTTATTGCTTACCGGGGTCTGGTGCTGCACAAAGTGTCAGATAACATATGCAAAAAAGGATTATAGCATAAAAAACTGACAAGATGTGTGGGGCACATGAACTTTACTGGTGCACGGGGTCTGCGCCCGGCTTTGTACAAAGGATTACATGCAACAGCGGCAAGACTTGTACAAAAGGTGGTTGCCGGAAAAGCTTCCGGCAACCGCGCCTTACGGGTAAAACTTACGAAAATGTTCAATGTTCCAGGAGTTGCTCACCGGAATGCCATCTTCGGTCTCAAGGCGGACAGTGCCGGGCCTAGTGACTCATTTCACCCGATAAGGGCCTTCCCACTTCGGCGTCAACTTATTGGAATTCTTGGCGGACTGAACACGCCGAAGAACAAGGTCGCCTTCCTCGAAGCTTCTGGGCTTAACTTTGCGGCTATGGTAGCGACGCAAAGTTTGCTGGTAGCGAGCGGCTCGCAAAGCAGCCTGAAGACGGTCTTCCTCAAGGAGCAGCGCGTCGTCTTGCCGCAGATGCTCTTGCTCAAGCTCATCATAAGCGAGCACTCGAGGTGACCCGTAAACGAGTTCCATGGGGAGAACTGCCTCCGCTCCGTAGACTAGAGCGAAGGGTGTCTGGCCAGTGGCTCGATTTGGCGTCGTTCTGATCGACCAAAGAACCACCGGCAGCTCGTCGATCCAGTTTCTTCCGCACTTGTGCAGCCTGTCGAAAGTTCTGGTCTTGAGCCCGCGCAGCACTTCAGAATTTGCCCTCTCTGCTTGACCGTTGCTTCTCGGATGAGCAACAGAAGCGAAGCAGACCTTGGCGCCAAGGTCTTGGACATACTGCATGAAGGTGCGGCTCGTAAATTGCGTGCCGTTGTCGGTGATGATCCTGTTAGGGATCCCGAAACGGCAAACAATCGACCTGAAGAACTTGACCGCTGACTGTGCTGTCACCTTCCTCACTGGTTCCACTTCCGGCCACTTTGTGAACTTGTCGATTGCAACGTACAAGAACTCAAAACCCCCGACAGCTCGAGGAAAGGGGCCGAGGATGTCGAGCCCCCAGACCGAAAATGGCCAGGATAAAGGGATCGTCTGGAGAGCTTGAGCTGGTTGGTGTATCTGTTTGGAATGGAACTGGCACGCTTCACACTTGGTTACTTGTGCAGTTGCATCCTGGAGGGCTGTCGGCCAGAAGAAGCCTTGTCGGAATGCTTTACCGGCAAGTGCTCTTGCGCCAATGTGGTGACCACATATGCCTCCATGTATCTTTGCCAACAGCTGTTGTCCATCTTCCCAGCGAATGCACTTCAATTTCACACCGTTGAGTCTTATTCTGTACAGTGTGTTGTCGACAAACTTGTACATACTTGACTGTCGGGCTACTCTTTCCGCTTCTTCTTGCTCTTCAGGAAGCTCTCCTGTCTGAAGGAAATGGACAATCTGCTGTGCCCATGCTGGAGCTTGTGGCTCGACAACAAGGACTAAAGGCGTATCTGCTGCTGCGGGAACATCCACTTCTACGGCAAGGACTTGCGGCCCTGCCGGAGCTTGATGTTCCCCGGCAAGCTTGCCGAAGCAAAACTTGTCGGGAGCGTCTGCTTCGACGGAACAAACCATAAGGTTTGCCGGAGCAGACTGCCCCTTAGCATCCTTGGCGTTGATCTTTGGGACTTTCTTGGCGGCGGCTTCGGGGAGCTCTGCCGGAAAGTAGTCACCGGAAACCAACTTCCTCTTCTTGCTTTGTTCAGTTGATGGTGTTACGGATGGTTGAGTTAGCTTGAGCACAAAAATCCCTGGTTCCACAGGCAACTTTAGTGCAGCGCACTTTGACAGACCATCAGCAATGTCATTCTGAGCTCGCGGAACATGCTCCATTTGCAGGCCGTCAAAGTGTTCTTCTAGTTTTCTCACTTCATCAACATAAGCTTCCATCAATGGACTCTGGTAGTTCTTGTTCACTTGGCGGACGACAAGCTGCGAGTCAC
Source organism: Triticum dicoccoides (assembly GCF_002162155.2). NCBI lineage: Eukaryota > Viridiplantae > Streptophyta > Magnoliopsida > Poales > Poaceae > Triticum > Triticum dicoccoides. Next base: position 186,364,603 of record NC_041382.1, on the reverse strand, counting down.
CCCTTACAATGAGTTTCTTGATCCAAAGGTCGGCTGCGATTCTGAGGCCGGCAAGCAAACCATCATACTCTGCAGTATTGTTCATTGCTTGCTCCTTGGGAAAGTGCATCTGGATTACGTACTTGAGGTGCTCTCCGGTGGGTGCGATAAGCAGCACGCCAGCACCGGCGCCTTGCAGCGAGAAGGCACCATCAAAGTACATCAGCCACTCTTTGCTTGTCTCCTTGACGGGGATGCTCGTCTCTAGAATTTCTTCGTCTGGGGTTGGCGTCCACTCTGCTATGAACTCTGCCAATGCCCTGCTTTGGATCGTTGCAGTGCTCTCAAACTTGAGGCCAAAGCTTGACAGTTCCAATGCCCACTCGACAATCCTACATGTTGCTTCTGGATTCTGCAGTATCCTCTTCAGCGGAAAGCGAGTGAAAACTGTGATCTCGTGTGCCTGGAAGTAATGGCGCAGCTTTCTCGAGGCCATGAGAAGGCCGAAAAGCAATTTTTGCACTCCAGAGTACCTTGATCTGGCCCCCTGGAGAAGGGAGCTGACAAAGTAAACTGGGCGCTGCACCATATTCTTCTGCACCTCCTTGCACGTCTGCGCAGATTCATCTTTGTCGGGACCAGAGCTTGTCGGAGAAGCCCCCTGCTTGTCGCTGGATTCACTTGTCGCGGTTGCTGGCTCATCATCCGCCTCCCTCTCCGCTACTAACGTATCACTAACCACTTGATTGGTTGCCGCTAGGTATAGCAGCAACTTCTCTTGTGGCTTAGGTGCGACAAGTATTGGAGTGGAGGACAGGTACCTCTTCAAGTCATGTAGCGCGGCCTCCGCTTCTGCAGTCCATTTCATTGGACCTGCCTTTTTCAATATTTTGAAAAACGGCAGGGCGCGCTCAGCAGACTTAGAGATAAACCTGCTGAGAGCAGCCATGCAACCGGCAAGCCTTCGCACATCCTTGACGCGCTTCGGTGCTTCAATCTGCTCGATGGCCTTGATCTTGTCGGGGTTGGCTTCAATTCTCCGCTGAGACACAAAGAACCCGAGAAGCTTGCCGGAAGGGACTCCGAACACGCACTTCTCGGGATTGAGCTTGAGGTTGATCCTGCGCAGATTTGCAAAAGTTTCTTCTAAATCTTGGATCAGGGTAGCCTTGTCCCTGCTCTTGACCACTATATCATCCATGTAGGCTTCCACATTTCTGTGTATCTGTGGCTCAAAAGCGACATGGACTACCCTTGCAAATGTTGAACCAGCATTCTTCAACCCAAAGGGCATCCGTACAAAACAGTATGTGCCGCAAGGGGTGATAAATGCGGTTTTTTCCTCATCCTCTTCTGCCATGAAGATTTGATGGTATCCTGAATATGCATCAAGAAATGAAAGCAAATCACATCCAGCTGTGGAGTCAACAATCTGGTCAATGCGCGGCAAGGGAAATGGATCTTTGGGACAAGCTTTATTGACATCAGTGAAGTCTATACAAAGCCTCCATTTCCCGTTCGCCTTGCGCACGACTGCAAGATTGGCCAACCACGTGGGATGGAGCACTCCTCTGACAAGGCCTGCTGCTTCCAATTTCCTGATCTCTTCTGCAATGAACTCTTGGCGCTCCACTGCTTGCTTCCTGACTTTTTGCTTGACGGGCCGCGCATGAGGACAGACGGCAAGGTGGTGCTCGATTACTTTCCTGGGAACACCGGGGATATCAGACGGTTGCCATGCAAACACGTCGACATTCGCCCGCAGGAAAGCAATGAGCGCGCTTTCCTATTTGGGGTCAAGCGTGGCACTGATGGTGAAGGTACCACCAGTGCCGTCCTTCTTGGTGGACACCTTCTTGGTCTCGGGTGGAGCTGCCATCGTCTTCTTGCACTTGCCGGTGGAGCTCGATGGTGCGTCCTCGACGGTAGCGCAGCACTCCGAAGAGGTGCGCTTGCCGGAGTGGGCATCAGAGCTCTTGCCGGACTTTGTCTTCTTCTTCCCCCCGGGAGCTTCAGCGGCAAGTGTGTTGTGATCAGCTGCGGCTGTTGCTTCCCGGTAGATCTTGTCGGCGCAGATAAGGGCATCCTTCTTGCCGCCGGGGACAGAGATGACACTTATCGGGCCTGGCATCTTGAGCACGTTGTATGCATAGTGAGAGGCTGCCATAAACTTAGCGAGCGCTAGACGGCCAAGGATCCCATTGTAAGGCAATGGAAAATCGGCAACGCCAAATGTGACCCTCTCAGTTCTGAAATTCAGCTCGCTGCCAAATGTGACCGGCAGCGTGATCTTCCCTTTCGGCTTGCTCCTTCCCGGGTTGATTCCTTGGAATGTGCCGGTCTCTTCGAGCTCGCTGTCAGGGATCTGGAGTTTCTGAAGGACCGCGGAGGAGATCAGATTCAAGCCGGCCCCGCCGTCAACTAGCATCTTCGTGACCTTGAGGTTGCGAATAGTTGGTGAAACCAACATCGGCAAGCACCCGACCGCAGTTACGCGATCAGGGTGATCCTCAATGTCGAAGATGATAGGCGTGTTGGACCATTTCAGAGGCTTGCGTGACTCTATGGATGGCTCTGCTGCATTCACTTCCCGCATCCACTGCTTGAGTTGGCGGTGCGAAGTATGCAGAGAGGCGCCACCGTCAACGCACAGGACCTCTGTGGCTTTCTGAAATTCCTGCTCATCGGCCTCGTCATCATCCACATCTTCGTCGTTGTCGTCATCTTCGTCCTTGTCGCGGCCGCGGGGAGGTCTGTCTCCTTGCCGCTGCTTGGCCTTGCCGTGGCGTCCTCCTCGGCCGGGACGTTTCTTGTCGGATCCACCAGTTCCTTCCTGGGTCTTCTCCTTGTCGCGCCGCTCGTACTCAGCTTTCTGTTGCTCAACAAGCTGTTCGACTTTCTTGCAGTTCTGGAGATTGTGACCCTTGGTGCGGTGAATCTTACAATACTGCTTGCCGGAGCTGTCCTGCTTGTCGGCGGCCGCCACAGGCTGGGCCTCCTTGTCGGAGCCACCAGCTTTAGCTTCCTTGGCGCCACCTCTGTTGCCGGTCTGCTCGACAGCTAGCACTTCCTTGCCCTTTCTCCTTCTGTTGTTCCACCTCCGGCCTTTCCTTGCCGGGGCGGCATCCTCACTGTCGGATCCTCCTGCTCCTGTACTCTCTCCGGGGATCCTCCTCCCCTCTTCAGCGCGTGCACACTTGTCGGCCAGGGCGTAAAGCTCGCTGACGTCTCTGATCTTACACATCGCCATCTCCTCCCTCATCCTTCGGTTTCGCACATTCTGATGGGGTGGACGTCTGGGATGTTGTGCTGTACACGGCTGAATCTCTGAATGTACTTGCGCAGTGGCTCTCCTTCCTTCTGGGCGAGCAGATGAAGATCGCTCTCTTGGCCATGTGGCTTGTGGCCGCCTGTAAAGGCGCCGACAAACTGATGGCATAAATCTGCCCAAGAGGAGATGGAATTGTCCGGCAAGTGCATGAGCCAGGACCTGACGTTGGGCTTGAGTACCAGCGGGAAGTAGTTGGCAAGGATCTTGTCGTCCCGTCCCCCGGCAGCCTGCACCGCGATGGTGTAGATGCTGAGAAACTCCGACAGATGCGTCTTGCCGTCGTACTTCTCTGGTACGTCTGGTTTGAAATTCTTTGTGCCGGGCCACTGGACTTGGCGCAGCTCACGGGTGAATGCAGGACAACCTACCGCGTACAGCAGATCGCCTGGTTCCCCTGGCGCATGCATGTCAACAGAGGGTCCAGCGCGCTTGTCGGATTGACGTCGCGCTTCTCTTTGGCGCTCGATGCGGGTTCGAGCGTCTTCTTGTTGTCGTTCATGGAGAACTTGGCGCTGATCGCGACGAGCTCGTGGGTCCGACGACGCGGTGGAGCCGCTGTCGGGGTGGACCCGACGAGTCGGCGATTTTGGCCTTCGTAGTGGAGAGTGCATGGAAGTCGCACCTCCCCCGGTCTTGTTGCCATCGGCTCGCGTCCGGCTGTCCTGCCGCGGCAGCGAGGTGCTTGGTTGCCGCGCAGTGTCGCCATTGGCGAAGCCGATGAGGCTCTGGATAGTGGCCCTCCATTCGTCGGTCTTGTCCGCCGTCGGAGGATAGTCTAGGAGCAGTTGAGCTCGCGCCAAGGCTTCTGCTGGAGTGGTGGGCGGCGGAGGTGAACGGTGCGAGGAGTGGGGCGTGCTCGGACTTCTAACCACGTTAGAAGGAGCAGTGCCCCGTCCAGGCGACCGTACTTCGCTTGAGCCAGCATGTTGAAGTGCATGTTGGTCTTGAACGCCATGAGAACCACCAGCTTGATCTTGGCCCAGCGGACGTATGGCGCTGCGAACGCCATGACGCTGCTGGTCCCGCGCCTCCTGAGAGGGACGCGGTGTGCGCATGGACGCCGGGGTCTGTGCCGCCTTGTCCTTGGACTTGGCAGTGTTGTGGGCACCCTTGTCGACGCCCATTCCTCCGCCGGCGTCCACTCCACCACCCGTTTGCTCCGGAGGCGGTGGAAGCGACGCAGACAGAACAGCTACCTCCGAATCCTTCTTCTTCGTGGGCATGTCGATGAAGACGATGAAGATTTAGCTCGCGTGCATGCCGGATCGGGTTCGCACAATCTCGACGCCCCCTACCTGGCACGCCAAAGATGTCGGGGAAGCTGATCCACGGACACCTATGGGGATCGGCGGACCGAGCCCCTTTCGATTTGGTGAGGGCGGAGGTCGCACAAAGAGCGGATCGAGGCAGTACACGCGAGCAGTTTTACCCAGCTTCGAGCCGCACGGATGCGTAAAACCCTACTGCTGCTTGTTTGTGTGTATTGTATTCTTGCTCAGGAGCGATGGACGCTGCCAGACTGAGCGTGAGAGTGTTCCTGATGTTTCGAATGAGCCGAATCGGCCGAACCTCCTCTACGTTGCGCTTGGGCCTCCTTTTATACTTTAAAGGGGTCACCGACAGGTGGCAACGTAGACTAGAAGGGTAAAAATGGAAAAGGATGCGGTAGGTGCAGCTACCGCTACTGTGGATATAGTGCACCCTACCTAACTCTGACGGCAGGGGACAAGGTCATTTAATGCCTGTCTGAGTTGCCTAAACAGTGCAAAAAGTGACCGTTAGGAGCGCCACTGTTTGCCACGATGGCCTTCTCTTCATCTCCGCTTGCCACCGCGCACCCCTAGCTGCACGGCCTCCTGCCACGTGTGCTTGGGAGAGTCCTAGAGCGACACGTTAGCAGGTGTGCTGGAGCGCGGGCACGAAGTGGGGGTTTCCCGCGGCAAGCTCCTTGCCGCGGCCGTCGTCTTGTCGCGTTTGGGAGCTTGTTGCTCACCGGGCCTTGCCGGGATGCAGGGCGCGTTGCGGCAAGCTTTCTTGGTATGCCTTGAGTGGCCTTCCCGGCAAGCTCCTCTTGCCGGGGTCTTGTCTCTTCCCGGCAAAATCCTCTTGCCGGGGCCTGGGTTGGCCTTCCCGGCAAGCTCCTCTTGCCGGGGCCTTGGTTGGCCTTCCCGGCAAGCTCCTCTTGCCGGGGCCTTGGTTTGAGTACTTTGTTCTTGAATGGTCTTCAAGGGAACCACGAAGGGTCTTGGCGGTCACCCGGCAAGCCTTGCCGCGGGGTGCTGCAACTGCCCGTGCACAAGTTCGGGATACTAAGGTACCCCTACTTTAGTACACCGACAGTATCTAAACAATATGTTAATTTCTTTGGTTATAAAATTAGTCCTAATATGATAGTCATCCAAGAGGGATATAATAAAAACTTTCATATAAAGTGCATTGAATACTATGAGAAGTTTGATTCCTTATAATAGTTTTGAGATATGAAGATGGTGATATTAGAGTCATGCTAGTAAGTAGTTGTGAATTTGAGAAATACTTGTGTTAAGGTTTGTGAGTCCCATAGCATGCACGTATAGTGAACCGTTATGTAACGAAGTTGGAGCATGAGATGTTTTTTGATTGTCTTCCTTATGAGTGGCGGTCGGGGATGAGCGATGGTCTTTTCCTACCAATCTATCCCCATAGGAGCATGCATGTAGTACTTTGTTTCGATGACTAATAGATTTTTGTAATAAGTATGTGAGCTCTTTAGGACTAATGTTGAGTCCATGGATTATACGCACTCTCACCCTTTTCGCCATTGCTAGCCTCTCTAGTACCGTGCAACTTTCGCCAGTACCATAAACCCACCACATATCCTTCCTCAAAACAGCCACCATACGTACCTATTATGGCATTTGCATAGCCATTCTGAGATATATTTCCATGCAACTTTCCACCGTTCCGTTTATTATGACACGCATCATCATTGTCATATTGCTTTGCATGATCATGTAGTTGACATCGTATTTGTGGCAAAGCCACTGTTCATAATTTTTTATACATGTCACTCTTGATTCATTGCACATCCCGGTACACCGCCGGATGCATTCACATAGAGTCATATTTTTGTTCTAGTATCGAGTTGTAATTCTTGAGTTGTAAGTAAATAGAAGTGCGATGATTTTCATTATTAGAGCATTGTCCCATGTGAGGAAAAAAAGAGAAAGGCCAAAAAAAGAGAAGGCCCAAAAAATGAGAGAAAAAGAGAGAAGGGACAATGTTACTATCCTTTTTGCCACACTTGTGCTTCAAAGTAGCACCATGATCTTCATGATAGAGAGTCTCCTATGATATCACTTTCATATGCTAGTGGGAATTTTTCATTATATAACTTGTCTTGTATATACCAACGATGGGCTTCCTCAAATGCCCTAGGTCTTCATGAGCAAGCAAGTTGGATGCACACCCACTTAGTTTTCTTTTTGAGCTTTCATAAACTTATAGCTCTAGTGCATCTATTGCCTGACAATCCCTACTCACCCACATTGATATCTATTGATGGGCATCTCCATTGGCCGTTGATATGCCTAGTTGATGTGAGACTATCTCCTTATTTTTTGTCTTCTCCACAACTACCGTCTATTCCACCTATAGTGATATGTCCATGGCTCACGCTCATGTATTGCGTGAAAGTTGAAAAGGTTTGAGAACATCAAAAGTATGAAATAATTGCTTGGCTTGTCCTCGGGGTTGTGCATGATTTGAATATTTTGTGTGATGAAGATGGAGCATAGCCAGACTATATGACTTTGTAGGGATAAGCTTTCTTTGGCCATGTTATTTTGAGAAGACATAATTATTTTGTTAGTATGCTTGAAGTATTATTGTTCTTATGTCAATATTGAACTTTTGTTTTGAATCTTACGGATTTGAACATTCATGCCACAATAAAGAGAATTACATGGATACATATGTTAGGTAGCATTCCACATCAAAAATTCTGTTTTTATCATTTACCTACTGGAGGACGAGCATGATTAAGCTTGGGGATGCTTGATATGTCTCCAACGTATCTATAATTTTTAATTGTTCCATGCTATTATATTATCTATTTTGGATGTTTTATATGCATTAATATGCTATTTTATATGATTTTTGGGACTAACCTATTAACCTAGAGCCCAATGCCAGTTTCTGTTTTTTTTCCTTGTTTAGAGTTTCGCGGAAAAGGAATACCAAACGAAGTCCAAATGGAATAAAACTTTCGCCATGATTTTTCTTGGACCAAAAGACACCCAGGAGACTTGGAGTACAAGTCAGAGCAGCCTCGAGGCGGCCACAAGGGCGGAGGGTGCGCCCCCGACCTTGTGGGTCCCTCGTAGCTCCCCTGGCCTAATTATTTCACCTATATATACTCTTATACCCCAAAAACATCTAGGGGAGCCACGAAACCACTTTTCCACCGCTGCAACCTTGTGTACCCATGAGATACCATCTTGGGGCCTTTTCTGGCGTCCTGCCAGAGGGGGAATCAATCACGGAGGGCTTCTACATCAACACCATTGCCTCTCCGATGAAGCGTGAGTAGTTTACTTCTGACCTACAGGTCCATAACTAGTAGCTAGATGGCTTCTTCTCTCTCTTTGATTCTCAATACAAAGTTCTCCTCGATGTTCTTGGAGATCTATTCGGTACTCTTATGAGGTGTGTTTGTCGAGATCCGATGAATTGTGGATTTATGATCAACTTATCTATTAATATTATTTGAATCTCCTTTTAATTCTTATATGCATGATTTGATATCTTTGCAAGTCTCTTCGAACTATCGATTTGGTTTGTCCAACTAGATTGGTTTTTCTTGCAATGGGAGAAGTGCTTAGCTTTGTGTTCAATCTTGCTGTGTCCTTTCCCAGTGACAGTAGGGGCAGCAAGGCACATATTGTATTGTTACCATTGAGGATAACAAGATGGGATTTTCATCATATTGTTTGAGTTAATCCCGCTACATCATGTCATCTTGCTTAATGCGTTACTCCGTTCTTATGAACTTAATACTCTAGATGCAGGCAAGAGTTGGTCGATGTGTGGAGTAATAGTAGTAGATGCAGAATCATTTCGGTCTACTTGACATGGGCGTGATGCCTATATTCATGATCATTGCCTTAGATATTGTCATAACTTTGCGCTTTTCTATCAATTGCTCAGCATTAATTTGTTCACCCACCGTAATAATTTCTATCTCGAGAGAAGCCACTAGTGAAACCTATGGCCCCCGGGTCTATTTTCCATCATATAAGTTTCCGATCTACAATTATAGTTTCCTATTTACTTACTTTTGCAATCTTTTATTTTCCATTCCATAAACTAAAAATACCAAAAATATTACTTTATCGTTTATCCATCTCTATCAGATCTCACTTTGTGAATAACCATGAAGGGATTGACAACCCCTTTGTCGCGTTGGTTGCAAGTTGGTGTTTGTTTGTGCAGGTATTCAGTGGCTTGTTGCATAGTCTCCTACTAGATTGATACCTTGGTTCTCAAAACTGAGGGAAATACTTACGCTCCTTTGCTGCATCACCCTTTCCTCTTCAAGGGAAAAACCAACGTAAGCTCAAGAGGTAGTAGTGGGTGTGGCCGGCTGCCGTGCGTTCACTGCGGAGCTGCGCCGCATTGTTTGGCTAGGGAAGTTCAAGCCAGACCTACCTCCACGCTATGATGGTACCCCCTACCCTACCAAGTTCCTGCAGCTCTACGAACTGGGCATCACGGTGGCCAACAGCGATGAGAAGGTCATGGCGAACTGGTTTCCCATGGCCCTCAAGGATGGCGCATGCTCGTGGCTTCTAAACCTCCCCTCGGGATCAATCTCCTCTTGGGATGAAATGTGAGATTGCTTTATCTCCAACTTCCAGGGTAATCGCGACCGCGCACCCGCCGTGGGTGACCTATGGCGCATCAAGCAACAGCCAGGGGACACCTTGCACAAATACATCCAGCGCTTCACCAACGTTTGCCTCAAGATTCCCAAGGTGTCGGACGAAGCCATCATTTCGGCGTTCACTGATGGCGTCCGTGATGTCAAGATGAAGGAAGAGCTTGCCATACACGAAGACCTGTGCTCATCTCTGGAGATGTTCAACATGGCAACCAAGTGCGCAAGAGCTAAGGAAGGACGCCTCTCCCTCCTCGAGCTCCCGGAGATCGACCTAGAAGACAAGAAGGCCAAGGCCAAGGACGTGAAGCGCAAGGGTCCAACGGTGCTCGCGGCCGAACCTGAGATGAAGCGCGTCTGCGACCACCCGGAGTCATCCAAGGGCAGTCGCCCATTCTGCGTCTTCTACAACGTGCACAGCCACAACATCAATAACTGCCCAGAGCTCAGGGTCATCTACGACGGGCGCCTCGATCGTTGCCCCGAGCATGATGACCGAGGTTATGGTCGTGGAGGAGGCCAAGGAGGAGGACGCTGGGACAACCGCGACCCCTGCCAAGTCTGGCACGATCAGCCTCTTGAGGACCACTGGCAGGGCCAGCCTCGCGAGGGTCCCTGGAGGGACCAGCCTCGTGAGGACCGACCTCAGGGCAACACGGCCTTCCTCCGCTGCCACCGCCACCAAGGAGGAACAAAGACCACCACCAAGATGATGGGGCTGGGGGCTTTCAAGAGCCTCATGCCATTGCTTGCATCCTGGGTGGCGCTCAGGCCCCTGCCTCCCATGGCATCTTCAAGCAGTTCGCTCGCGAGGTGCACGCGGCCCTTCCCAAGCTCGAGGGGACGCATCCGCTCGGGTGGTCCAAGTACGCCATCACCTTCGACTCTACTGACCATCTCAAGAGTGCGACCACTCCCGGCGCCCTCCCGATGCTCTGCTCACCTACCATCAGCAACGTCCTCGTCACCAAGACACTCATCGATGGTGGCACGTGATGTCTACTACACAACCTTCTTCTTGTAGACGTTGTTGGGCCTCCAAGTGCAGAGGTTTGTAGGACAGTAGCAAATTTCCCTCAAGTGGATGACCTAAGGTTTATCAATCCGTGGGAGGCGTAGGATGAAGATGGTCTCTCTCAAGCAACCCTGCAACCAAATAACAAAGAGTGTCTTGTGTCCCCAACACACCCAATACAATAGTAAATTGTATAGGTGCACTAGTTCGGCGAAGAGATGGTGATACAAGTGCAATATGGATAGTAGATAATGGTTTTTGTAATCTTAAAATATAAAACCAGCAAGGTAACTAATGATAAAAGTGAGCACAAACGGTATTGCAATGCTAGGAAACAAGGCCTAGGGTTCATACTTTCACTAGTGCAAGTTCTCTCAACAATAATAACGTAATTGGATCATATAACTATCCCTCAACATGCAACAAAGAGTCACTCCAAAGTCACTAATAGCGGAGAACAAACGAAGAGATTATGGTAGGGTACGAAACCACCTCAAAGTTATCCTTTCTGATCGATCTATTCAAGACTCCGTAGTAAAATAACATGAAGCTATTCTTTCCGTTCGATCTATTATAGTGTTCATACTAGAATAACACCTTAAGACACAAATCAACCAAAACCCTAATGTCACCTAGATACTCCAATGTCACCTCAAGTATCCATGGGTATGATTATACGATATGCATCACACAATCTCAGATTCATCTATTCAAACCAACAGAAAGTACTTCAAAGAGTGCCCCAAAGTTTCTATCGGAGAGTCAAGATGAAAACGTGTGCCAACCCATATGCATAGGTTCATGGGCGGAACCCGCAAGTTAATCACCAAAACATACATCAAGTGGATCAATAGAATACCCCATTGTCACCACGAGTATCCCACGCAAGACATACATCAAGTGTTCTCAAATCCTTAAAGACTCAATCCGATAAGGTAACTTCAAAGGGAAAACTCAATCCATTATACGAGAGTAGAGGGGGAGAAACATCATAAGATCCAACTATAATAGCAAATCTCGCGATACATCAAGATCGTATGACCTCAAGAACACGAGAGAGAGAGATCAAACACATAGCTACTGGTACATACCCTCAGCCCCGAGGGATAACTACTCCCTCCTTGTCATGGAGAGCGCCGGGATGATGAAGATGGCCACCGGAGAGGGATTCCCCCCATCCAGCAGGGTGCTGGAACGGGTCTAGATTGGTTTTCAGTGGCTACAGAGGCTTCTGGCAGCGGAACTCCCGATCTATTGTGCCCCTCGAAGTTTTTAGGGTATATGGGTATATATAGGAGGAAGAAGTACGTCGGTGGATCTCCGGGCTGCCCACGAGGTAGGGGGACGCGCCCAGGGGGGTGGGTGCGCCCCCACCCTCGTGGGCAGCCTGAGACTCTTCTCATCCATCTCCGATACTCTGTGGGCTTCTTCTGGTCCGAAAATAAGTTCCGTGAAGTTTCAGATCAATAGAATACCCCATTGTCACCACGGGTATCCCACGCAAGACATACATCAAGTGTTCTCAAATCCTTAAAGACTCAATCCGATAAGGTAACTTCAAAGGGAAAACTCAATCCATTACAAGAGAGTAGAGGGGGAGAAACATCATAAGATCCAACTATAATAGCAAAGCTCGCGATACATCAAGATCGTATCACCTCAAGAACACGAGAGAGAGAAAGAGAGATCAAACACATAGCTACTGGTACATACCCTCATCCCCGAGGGATAACTACTCCCTCCTCGTCATGGAGAGCGCCGAGATTGATGTTCGGTGGCTACGGAGGCTTCTGGCAGCGGAACTCCCGATCTATTGTGCTCCTTGAAGTTGTTAGGGTATATGGGTATATATAGGAGGAAGAAGTACGTCGATGGATCTCCCGGCTGTCCATGAGGCAGGGGCGTGCACCCCACCCTCGTGGGCAGCCTGGGACTCTTCTGGTCCATCTCCAATACTCCGTGGGCTTCTTCTGGTCCAAAAATAAGTTCCGTGAAGTTTCGGGTCAATTGGACTCCGTTTGATTTTCCTTTTCTGCGATACTCTAAAACATGGAAAAAATAGAAACTGGCACTGGGCTCTAGGTTAATAGGTTAGTCCCAAAAATCATATAAAATAGCATATAAATGCATATAAAACATCCAAGGTTGATAATATAATAGCATGGAACAATCAAAAATTATAGATATGTTGGAGACGTATCAGGCATCCCCAAGCTTAATTCCTGCTCATCCTCGAGTAGGTAAATGATAAAAACAGAATTTTTGATGTGGAATGCTACCTAACATATTTATCCATGTAGTTCTATTTATTGTGGCAAGAATATTCAGATCCATAAGATTCAAGACAAAAGTTTAATATTGACATAAAAATAATAATACTTCAAGCATACTAACCAAGCAATTATGTCTTCTCAAAATAACATGGCCAAAGAAAGCTATCCCTGCAAAATCATATAGTCTGGCTATGCTCTATCTTCACCACACAAAATATTTAAATCATGCACAACCCCGATGACAAGCCAAGCAATTGTTTCATACTTTTGATGTTCTCAAACTTTTTCAATCTTCACGCAATACATGAGCGTGAGCCATGGATATATCACTATATGTGAAATAGAAGGGTGGTTGTGGAGAAGACAAAAAGGGAGAAGATAGTCTCATATCAACTAGGCGTATCAACGGGCTATGGAGATGCCCATCAATAGATATCAATGTGAGTGAGTAGGGATTGCCATGCAACGGATGCACTAGAGCTATAAGTGTATGAAAGCTCAACAAAAGAAACTAGTGGGTGTGCATCCAACTTGCTTGCTCACGAAGACCTAGGACATATTGAGGAAGCCCATCATTGGAATATACAAGCCAAGTTCTATAATGAAAGATTCCCACTAGTATATGAAAATGACAACATATGAGACTCTTTATCATGAAGATCATGGTGCTACTTTGAAGCACAAGTGTGGTAAAAGGATAGTAGCATTGTCCCTTCTCTCTTTTTCTCTCATTTTTAGGCATTTTCTCTTTTTATGGCCGCTCTTTTTTTAGTCCGGAGTCTCATCCCGACTTGTGGGGGAATCATAGTCTCCATCATCCTTTCCTCACTGGGACAATGCTCTAATAATGACGATCATCACACTTTTATTTACTTACAACCGAAGAATTACAACTCGATACTTAGAACAAGATATGACTCTATATGAATGCCTACGACGGTGTACTGGGATGTGCAATGACTCATGAGTGACATGTATGAAAGAATTATGAACGGTGGCTTTGCCACAAATACGATGTCAACTACATGATCATGCAAGCAATATGACAATGATGGAGCGTGTCATAATACACGGAATGGTGGAGAGTTGCATGGCAATATATCTCGGAATGCCTATGGAAATGCCATAATAGGTAGGTATGGTGGCTATTTTGAGGAAGGTACATGGTGGGTTTAAGGTACCGGCGAAAGTTGCGCGGTACTAGAGAGGCTAGCATGGTGGAAGGGTGAGAGTGCGTCTAATCCATGGACTCAACATTAGTCATAAAGAACTCACATACTTTTTTGCAAAAATCTATTAGTTATCGAAACAAAGTACTATGCGCATGCTCCTAGGGGGATAAATTGGTAGGAAAAGACCATCGCTCGTCCCCGACCGCCACTCATAAGGAAGACAATAAATAAATAAATCATGCTCCGACTTCATGACATAACAGTTCACCATACGTGCATGCTACGAGAATCATAAACTTCAATACAAGTATTTCTCAAATTCACAACTACCCACTAGCATGAATCTAATATTACCATCCTCATATCTCAAAACAATCATCAAGTATCAAACTTCTCATAGTATTCAATGCACTTTATATGAAAGTTTTTATTATACCCCTCTTGGATGCCCATCATATTAGGACTAAATTCATAACCAAAGCAAATTACCATGATGTTTAGGAATCTCAAAATAATATAAATGACGCATGAGAGTTCATCTATTTCTATAAAATAAAACCACCACCGTGCTCTAAAAAGATATAAGTGAAGCACTAGAGCAACAACAAACTACTCCAAAAGATATAAGTGAAGATCAATGAGTAGTCGAATAATTATGCAACTATGTGAAGACTCTCTAACATTTAAGAATTTCAGATCTTGGTATTTTATTCAAACAGCAAGCAAAACAAAATAAAATAAAATTATGCTTCAAGCAAAACACATATCATGTGGCGAATAAAAATATAGCTCCAAGTAAAGTTACCGATGAACGAAGACGAAAGAGGGGATGCCATCCGGGGCATCCCCAACCTTAGGCTCTTGGTTGTCCTTGAATATTACCTTGGGGTGCCTTGGGCATCCCCAAGCTTAGGCTCTTGCCACTCCTTGTTCCATAATCCATCAAAACTTAACCCAAAACTTGAAAACTTCACAACACAAAACTCAAAATAGAAAATCCCGTGAGCTCCATCAGTGAAACAAAACAAAACACCACTTCAAGGTACTGTAATGAACTCATTCTTTATTTATATTTGTGTTAAACCTACTGTGTTCCAACTTCTCTATGATTTATAAACTATTTTACTAGCCATAGATTCATCAAAATAAGCAAACAACACACGAAAAACAGAATCTGTCAAAAACAGAACAGTCTGTAGTAATCCGTGACTAACGCAAACTTCTGGAACCCCAAAAATTCTAAAATAAATTGATGGACGTTAGTAATTTATCTATTAATCATCTGAAAAATAATTAACTAAATAGCACTTTCCAAATAAAAATGGCAGCAATTCTCGTGAGCGCTAAAGTTTCTATTTTTTACAGCAAGATCAAAAAGACTTTCCCCAAGTCTTCCCAACGGTTCTACTTGGCACAAACACTAATTAAACACAAAAAACACAACCATAACAGAGGATATATGATTAATTTATTACTAAACAGGAACAAAAAGCAAGGAACATGAATAGAGTTGGGTTGCCTCCCAACAAGCGCTATCGTTTAACGCCCCTAGCTAGGCATGATGATTTCAATGATGCTCACATAAAAGATAAGAATTGAAACATAAAAAGAGCATCATGAAGAATATGACTAGCATATTTAAGTCTAACCCACTTCCTATGCATAGGGATTTTGTGAGCAAACAACTTGTGGGAACAAGAATCAACTTGCATAGGAGGGCAAAACAAGCATAACTTCAAAACTTTAAGCACATAGAGAGGAAACTTGATATTAATGCAATTACTACAAGTATATATTCCTCCCTCATAATAAATTTTAGTATCATCATGAATGAATTCAACAATATAGCTATCACATAAAGCATTCTTTTCATGATCTACAAGCATAGAAATTTTATTACTCTCCACATAAGCAAAATTCTTCTCATGAATAATAGTGGGAGCAAACTCAACAAAATAATTATCATGTGAGGCATAATCCAATTGAAAACTAAAATCATGATGACAAGTTTCATGGATATCGTTATTGTTTATAGCATACAAGTCATCACAATAATCATCATAGATAGCAACTTTGTTCTCATAATCAATTGGAACCTCTTCCGGAATAGTGGATTCATCACAAAATAAAGTCATGACCTCTCCAAATCCACTTTCATGAATATAATCATCATAAATAGGAGGCATGCTTTAACCATAATAAATTTGCTCATCAAAACTTGGGGGACAAAAAATATCATCTTCATCAAACATAGCTTCCCCAAGATTGTGGCTTTGCATATCATTAGCATCATGGATATTCAAGGAATTCATACTAACAACATTGCAATCATGCTCATCATTTGAATATTTAGTGCCAAACATTTTAATGCATTCTTCTTCTAACACTTTGGCACAATTTTCCTTTCCATCATACTCACGAAAGATATTAAAAAGATGAAGTGTATGAGGCAAACTCAATTCCATTTTTTGTAGTTTTCTTTTATAAACTAAACTAGTGCTAAAACAAGAAACAAAAAGATTCGATTGCAAGATCTAAAGATATACCTTCAAGCGCTAACCTCCCCGGGAACGGTGCCAGAAAAGAGCTTGATGTCTACTACACAACCTTCTTCTTGTAGACGTTGTTGGGCCTCCAAGTGCAGAGGTTTGTAGGACAGTAGCAAATTTCACTCAAGTGGATGACCTAAGGTTTATCAATCCATGGGAGGCGTAGGATGAAGATGGTCTCTCTCAAGCAACCCTGCAACCAAATAACAAAGAGTGTCTTGTGTCCCCAACACACCCAATACAATAGTAAATTGTATAGGTGCACTAGTTCGGCGAAGAGATGGTGATACAAGTGCAATATGGATAGTAGATAATGGTTTTTGTAATCTGAAAATATAAAACCAGCAAGGTAACTAATGATAAAAGTGAGCACAAATGGTATTGCAATGCTAGGAAACAAGGCCTAGGGTTCATACTTTCACTAGTGCAAGTTCTCTCAACAATAATAACGTAATTGGATCATATAACTATCCCTCAACATGCAACAAAGAGTCACTCCAAAGTCACTAATAGCGGAGAACACACGAAGAGATTATGGTAGGGTACGAAACCACCTCAAAGTTATCCTTTCTGATTGATCTATTGAAGAGTCCGTAGTAAAATAACATTAAGCTATTCTTTCCATTCAATCTATCATAGAGTTCGTACTAGAATAACACCTTAAGACACAAATCAACCAAAACCCTAATGTCACCTAGATACTCCAGTGTCACCTCAAGTATCCGTGGGTATGATTATACGATATGCATCACACAATCTTAGATTCATCTATTCAAACCAAGACAAAGTACTTCAAAGAGTGCCCCAAAGTTTCTTCAGGAGAGTCAAGATGAAAACGTGTGCCAACCCCTATGCATAGGTTCATGGGCGGAACCTGCAAGTTGATCACCAAAATGTACATCAAGTGGATCGATAGAATACCCCATTGTCACCACGGGTATCCCACGCAAGACATACATCAAGTGTTCTCAAATCCTTAAAGACTCAATCCGATAAGGTAACTTCAAAGGGAAAACTCAATCCATTACAAGAGAGTAGAGGGGGAGAAACATCATAAGATTCAACTATAATAGCAAAGCTCGCGATACATCAAGATCGTATCACCTCAAGAACACGAGAGAGAGAAAGAGAGATCAAACACATAGCTACTGGTACATACCCTCAGCCCCGAGGGGTAACTACTCCCTCCTCGTCATGGAGAGCGCCAGGATGATGAAGATGGCCACCGGAGAGGGATTCCCCCCCTCCGGCAGGGTGCTGGAATGGGTCTAGATTGGTTTTTGGTGGCTACGGAGGCTTCTGGCGGCGAAACTCCCGATCTATTGTGCTCCTCGAAGTTTTTAGGGTATATGGGTATATATAGGAGGAAGAAGTGCGTCGGTGGATCTCCGGGCTGCCCACGAGGTAGGGGGGCGCGCCCCCACCCTCGTGGGCAGCCTGAGACTCTTCTCGTCCATCTCCGATACTCCGTGGGCTTCTTCTGGTCCAAAAATAAGTTCCGTGAAGTTTCAGGTCAATTGGACTCCGTTTGATTTTCCTTTTCTGTGATACTCTAAAACAAGGAAAAAACAAAAACTGGGGCTCTAGGGTAATAGGCTAGTCCCAAAAATCATATAAAATAGCATATAAATGCATATAAAACGTCCAAGGTTGATAATATAATAGCATGGAACAATCAAAAATTATAGATACGTTGGAGACGTATCAGCGCGGGGCTCAATGTTCTCTCCGCCGAGACGTTCAACATGCTCCAAGTGCCGTACGACCTGCTTCAGCCTACCAATCCTTTCTCAGGAGTGACCAACAGCTCCACCACCCTGACAGGGAAGATCTGCCTCCCCGTCACCTTCGACAAGCGCGACAACTACCGCACTGAGCTCATCGACTTCGACGTCTCCCACATCCGCCTCCTGTACAACGCCATCCTTGGCTATCCAACCCTGACCAAGTTCATGGCCGTGACTCATCATGGCTACAATATCGTCAAGATGTCAGGGAGTGGAGGCACCATCACGGTCTCCTATGATGAAAAGGACGTGGTGTGCTCCCTCTAGCGCGCCTATCAGGCCGCGGCGGTCGAGAACCCATAAGACGAGGGTGCTATCTACCCTCCTGAGGCCGTCCCCAAGAAGAAGAAGCTGCTGCTACACCTAGGATCTCAGGAGGATGGGGCATCCGACGGCCATGCTTCAGGACCTGCGCCCACTAACAAAGCGGCTTCCCCTATCCCATAGGAAGGCGCGCCCGGCGCCCCTCTTAGGTTGGGCTCGGGGGCTCTCCTCTGGAGGGCCTCTAACTTGGCCAGCATCACGAGGGAGGCGCTTGGGCACCATGTGGAGGCATGTTTCAACGCGCATTTCCGCGAGGAGGGCGCAGGGCGCGAGGTGCCGGGCTCTCAGGAGTTCATCACCAAGGCAACCAAGGAGCTTCCTGAGGCAAGAGCCATGTGAGGCGAGCGTCGCCCTGCACCACCCAGTGCGGCTCCCTCCCCTGATGACGGCAGCGAGCTACGCATCTGTGTAGGATCGAAAGTATGTCTAGAGGGGGGGTGATTAGACTACTTGACCAGATAAAAATCTATCCTTTTCCCAATTTTAAGGCTTGACAAATTTTAGCAACTTAGCACAAGTCAAGCAATCAAACTACACATGCAAGTCTAAGAGTAGAGCAGCGGAATGTAAAAACATTGCACATGAAGGTAAAGGGAGGAGTTTGGAGGGAGTAAACGCAATGTAGACACGGAGATTTTTGGCATGGTTCCGATAGGTGGTGCTATCGTACATCCACATTGATGGGGACTTCAACCCACGAAGGGTAACGGCTGCGCGAGTCCATGGAGGGCTCCACCCATGAAGGGTCCACGAAGAGGCAACCTTGTCTATCCCACCATGGCCATCACCCACAAACGACTTGCCTCACTTGGGTAGATCTTCACGAAGTAGGCGATCTCCTTGCCCTTACAAACTCCTTGGTTCAACTCCACAATCTTGACGGAGGCTCCCAAGTGACACCTAACCAATCTAGGAGACACCACTCTCCAAAAGGTAATAGATGGTGTGTTGATGATGAACTCCTTGCTCTTGTGATTCAAATGAAAGTCTCCCAACACTCAACTCTCTCTCACAGATTTGGATTTGGTGGAAAGATGATTTGAGTGGAAAGCAACTTGGGGAAGGCTAGATATCAAGATTCTTGTGGTTGGAATGGAATATCTTGGTCTCAACACATGAGTAGGTGGTTCTCTCTCAGAAAATGTATGTTGGAAGTGTAGGCACGTTCTGATGACTCTCTCCATGAATGAAGAGTGGGTGGAGGGGTATATATAGCCTCCACACAAAATCTAACCGTTACACACAACTCACCAAACTCGGTGGAACCGAATCATAAAACTCGGTCAGATTGATTTAGTTCAAAATGTGAACGTTAGGATTTTCGGTGGGGCCGACATGTCAACTCGGTGGGACCAATTTCATTAGGTTAGGGCATAATGTAATCTTGGTGAAACCGATCACATAAACTCGGTAAGACCAATTTCTGTAATAGGCAAACAGAGAGTTGGTCAGGCAAACTCGGTGGGACTGAATCGCTCTTTTCGGTGAGACCGAAACGTTACGAAAGGGGAACAGAGAGTTTGCATTGCGAACTCGGTGGGACCGATCGCTCATCTCGGTTAGACCAAAACGTTACAAAGGGAAACATAGAGTTTACAATCCCATCTCGGTGAGACTGAGATCCATATCGGTGAGACCGAACTGACTAGGGTTTTTGGCAGTGGCTATGTCAAATGAACTCGGTGGCGTCGGATAGACCAAATCGGGGCCAAGTTTGAATTTTGGTTTGGGACATATGTGGATATGAGAAAGTGGTTGATGGATTTTGGAGCATGTCACTAAGCATTTTGAGCAAGCAAGCCATTAAGCAACACCTCATCCCCTTTTAATAGTATTGGCTTTTCCTATGGACTCAATGTGATCTTGGATCACTAAAAATGAAAATGTAGAGTCTTGAGCTTGAGCCAATATGTGTCCTTAGCATTTTGAGGGGTCCACATTCCTAGTCCATGCCATGTCAATCATTGAACTTTCTGAAATGATCACCTTGAAAGAGCATTAGTTCAATGAGCTATATGTTGTTAGGAATTACCAAGACCACCCTGGGATAGTTGCACTTTCAATCTCTCCCTTTTTGGTAATTGATGACAACATATAGATCAAAGCTTTGACAAATGATAATAAGATTGAAATGCATCGTCGCTTTGAGAAGTATGTGATAAGTAAGAGATCCCCCTAAATTTGTGCATTGTTTAAAATTTGCTTTTGAATGCAAATGCACAATCGATTAGGATCATGGGTTACTCTTCCATGTCACATACATCTTGGTGGGGCGCTCAAAATGATAGAGAGTAAAAACATGCACTCATCACCAAGGCAAAGTGAATGATCATACGAGAGATATAAATAATTGCATCATTCAAGCACAAGCATTAATGTAGGATATGATCAAACACATGATCATACAAGTATATCACACACATAGACATACGGTATCAAGCAAGCACACAAAAGTATCAACCAAATAGCAAAGAAGGCAAAAGAAGCAAAGCTCTCTCTCTCAAAGCCTATGATCTATACACTTTCTCCCCCTTTGGCAACAAGTTACCAAAAAGCTCGAAAATGCATAGTGCTATGCATCTCTCTAGGCTTGATCTTCGGGAGGAGGCGTTGAGAGGACTCTGTCGGCGTTCTGGGAACGGGGGTCCCCAGACTTGCCTGCCTGCGGCCTGTGGCGTGGCTCAAGTGGGGGCCCAGCGCGGCCCATCTTCATTAGCTCAAGCTCAAGACCCTCGTGAGGGGCCAAGCCTCGTGGGGCGGACGACAGGAAGCTTCCTCAAAGGCAGCCTCGTCAGGCAGGCTCGCGAGGAGGCGGAGAGATCAAGGCAGGGGTACCTCGCGAGGAGCCCGTGACGCAAGCCATGACGACCGAGACCAGGCGGGCGCCAGGCGGGCGCCGGCCTGCGCAGTGTCCTTGTTTCCCCTTTGGTGCAAAGGGGGCAAGCACAGGCCAAGGCATTGGGCAAAGGTTACCATTCTGGTGCAACAAGACCAAGACCAGCAGAGCGCCAGGACGGAGGTCACCGTGGAGCCCAAGACGGCGTCATCACCAGAGCTTTTGGCAGCCGAAGACCACCTTTGGTCAGGATAACTTGTACTAGATGTTCCCCTTCAAAATGGCCAATTGTTGGAGCCCTTCCCGCTCATTATTTTGGGAAGAGGCCCAGGGCCTCTATAAATAGAGCTAGCCACCACAGAGTAGGGGGATGGAGAGAACAAGATAGAAGGATCCAGAGGGCGATCTAGGGGGGAGACGGCTAGAGATCTGGTAGAACCCCAGCAGAGAGAGAGAGAGGCGACTGAACTCACCCTAGCAGTTCATCGCACCAGCTCAAGAACACCTCTCGCGAGGTTGTTCTTCCCTTGTACTATTCATCATCAGCCCCTGAGGCAATCCACCACACCACACACTGGAGTAGGGTATTACACCACAACGGTGGCCCGAACCAGTATAAACATCGTGTCCCTTGTGTTGTTCGTTGTTTCCAGCTTAGATCACGCGAGGAGATTGGACGTAGATCGGTAGGGGAGAGATCTCCGCGCGCACCGTAGTGTTCGAACCTCAAGGGTCTGCCGGAACCCGAAATCTAACATTTGGCGCGCCAGGTAGGGGTGCGCCGGAATCTTTCTTCTGCTGTTCGCGTGTGATCTTCCGTCGTGTCCATGGCTGACGCTCATCGGGCTCACGCCGAGCGCCGGGCTGCTCTCGCCACCCGGGTCGCCCAGACGGCGCTCGTCGGCGGACACCCTCGTCGTTCCCCGTCGCCTGCCACCAACGCCGCCACTGGCCCGGCGGGGAACGAGCAGCAGGCCTCATCCCAGCATCCTTCGGTGTGGCGGGAGGGCCGCACCGCCACACCGTCGCTGACTCCAGCCGCTTCATCGTCCCACGCCCGTCGCGCCCCCATGGACGCGCACGCCGCGCTGCTCCTGGCAAGAGAGCTCTTGCACTATCGCCCCGTCGACGACCTCTACGAAGACTGGCTCGCCCGCATCATCGAGCTCGTCAGCGCCGCAGGGGGCTCCCCCTTGCCGTCCTTCTCGCTGCCTCACCCTCCATTCCATGCAGGAGACGAGGATCAGGAGGTGCCTCCACCACCTCCTCCCCAAGAAGGTGCGCAGCCCCAAGGCAAGACCCTCCACGTCCGGCGCGTGCGCAGCAAGAAAGGAGCTGCCAAGAGATCCCTCGTCCCCAAGAAGGCACCGCCGCGCTCCCAGCGCCGGCGCGCCAAGATCGTGTCCCTGCACTTCCACGCCAAGACCCCATGCTGCTCCGAGCGGCGGTGCGCGGTAATCCCCAGGAGCAAGCCCAGTACCAGCAAAAGGCATCGGTGGCCACAGCAGGCTGCCGTGCCCTCACCCCCGAGCTACGCGGCGTCGCATGGCCAGGCAAGTTCAAGCCTGACCTGCCCCCTCGCTACGATGGCACGATGGACCCTGCGAAGTTCCTGCAGCTCTATGAGCTATGCATCGAAGCCACCAACGGAGATGGAAGGGTCATGGCAAACTGGTTCCCCATGGCGCTCAAGGACGGGGCCCGCACCTGGCTCCTGAACCTGGCTCCTGGCACAATCTCCTCCTGGGACGAGATGCGCACTCGCTTCATCACGAACTTCCAGGGCACTCGCGACCGGCCCTCGGCCGTGAGCAATCTGCGCCGCATCAAGCAGCAGCAAGGGGAAACCCTGCAGAAATACATCCAGCGCTTCAACAACGGTCGCCTCAAGATCCCCAAGGTGACTGAAGAAGCCATCATCTCGGCCTTCTCCGATGGCGTACGCGACATCAAGATGAAGGAGGAGCTAGCAATCCATGAAGACCTGTGCACATCCCTGGAGCTGTTCAACTTGGCGACCAAGTGTGCCAGGGCTGAGGAAGGGCGCCTTTCCCTCCTCGAACTCCCGGCTGCCGACCCAGAAGAGAAGAAGCCCAAGGCCAAGGACGTGAAGCGCAAGGGGGCTGCCGTGCTTGCAGCGGAACCAGACACCAAGCAAGGAAGGGATCAGCCTGAGTCATCCAAGGGCAGCCGGTACTGCGTGTACCACGACCTCCACACCCACAACACCAACGAATGTCAAGAGCTCAGGGCCGTGAGAGATGGACGTGTCGGCCAACGCCCCGAGCGCAATGACAAGGGCTATGCCCGAGGAGGAGGAAGAGGTGGCGGACGATGGGAAGACCGTGTCCCTCACCAAGGGTGGCAAGACCGACCTCACGAGGATCGCTGGCAGGACCAGCCTCACGAGGGAGGCTGGAGAGATCAGCCTCGTGAGGATCGCCCGCACGGCAACGCATGCCTTCCTCCTCTGCCGCCACCGCAAAGGAGGAATGAAGACCAACATCAAGACGAGGGGGCTGGGGGCTTCCAGGAGCCACGCGCAATCGCTTGCATCTTGGGTGGCGCACAGGCCCCAGCCTCACAGCACATCTTCAAGCAGTTTGCTCGCGAGGTAAATGCAGTCCTCCCCAAGCTTGAGGCCACGTGCCCTCTCAGGTGGTCTGCGTGCGCTATCACATTCAGCTCAGCGAATCAGCTCAAGTGCGCGGCAACGGCCGGAGTCCTCCCGATGCTTTGCTCCCCAGTCATCAGCAACGTGCAGGTCACCAGGACCCTCATTGACAGTGGAGCAGGACTCAACGTCCTGTCCGTCGAGACGTTCAACAATATCCAAGTGCCGTACGATCAGCTTCAGCCAACCAAGCCCTTCTCAGGAGTCACTGATGGTTCCACTGTTTCGATAGGGTAGGTTCGCCTTGCAGTCACCTTCAGGCAGCGCAACAACTACCGCACCGAGCTCATCGACTTCGACGTCGCCCACATCCGTCTGCCATACAACGCCATTCTCGGGTACTGTCGGTGTAAAAACCGGCGGATCTCCGGTAGGGGGTCCCGAACTGTGCGTCAAGGTCAGATGGTAACAGGAGACAAGGGACAAGATGTTTTTTTACCCAGGTTCGGGCCCTCTCGATGGAGGTAATACCCTACTCCTGCTTGATTAATATTGATGATATGGGTAGTACAAGAGTAGATCTACCACGAGATCAAGGAGGCTAAACCCTAGAAGCTAGCCTATGGTATGATTGTTGTGTATGGAGTTGATTGCCTACGAACTACAACCCTCCGGTTTATATAGACACCAGATAGGGTTAGGGTTACATAAAGTCGGTTACAATGGTAGGAGATCTTGAATATCCGCATCGCCAAGCTTGCCTTCCACGCCAAGGAAAGTCCCATCCGGACACGGGACGAAGTCTTCAGTCTTGTATCTTCACAGTCCAGGAGTCCGGCTGAAGGTATAGTCCGGCTATCCGAACACCCCCTAATCCAGGACTCCCTCAGTAGCCCCTGAACCAGGCTTCAATGACGATGAGTCCGGCGCGCAAATTGTCTTCGGCATTGCAAGGTAGGTTCCTCCTCCAAGTCCTTCGTAGAAGATTGTAAACACCAACAGTAGTGTCCGGCTCTGCAAAATAAGTTTCCACATATTGCCATAGAGAGAATAATATTAACACAAATCAAATCTGCTGATGTATTCTGCAGTGCGCCATCACACTACAGCCAAGTCCTTTACTCGAATCGTTTTTACTTTTCCACCTCAGCATGTTTTGCGAGGCGGTTTCCTTGGCACGTCTTGTCAAAGCAGAGATCATGTACCCCCTTTATGTGATTCTCATCAATACGGACGTGGATAACCCAACCGCGCCACTTATCACGGCGTTAGGGAGGAAAGCGAGTTTTACTAGGCTGGTGGGGATGCACAACCGCATTCGCCCATATAAGGGGATAAGGATCCACCCTTTTACCTACGTCTTCTTCCTCTTTTGCCTATCCATCTCCTGCGCACTCGAGCTCCAGCGCCCAAGCCCGCACTTCCCACCTCAACCTTCTCCAGCAATGTCCGGAGCGGGAGGCAAGTGGATGGTCTCCTCCGTCACGGAGGGCCATGTCAAAAGGCTAAGGAAGGCCGGATACTTGTCCAAAGACATCGCGCACCAGCTTCCCGAGGAGGGGCAGCTTCTCCCCACCCCAAGGCCCCATGAGAGGGTAGTATTCCTTCCCCACTTTCTCCCCGGACTGGGTTTTCCACTCCACCCATTTGTCCGGGAGCTCATGTTTTACTATGGCCTGGATTTCCACGATCTGGCCCCGAACTTCGTCCTCAACATCTCGGGCTTTATCGTCGTGTGCGAGGCTTTCCTCCGCATCCACCCCCATTTCGGCCTCTGGCTCAAGACCTTCAACGTGAAGCCCAAGGTGGTGCGCGGCAGCCAGGCGGAGTGCGGAGGCGCCATGGCGGGCAAAATGGCCAACATCCTATGGCTCAAGGGCTCCTTCGTGGAGACCCTGAAGGGGTGGCAATCGTGGTGGTTTTACATCACTGAGCCGCGCGATCCGAAATGGATCGCAGCCCCCGAGTTCCGATCCGGACCCCCCACGCGGCTTATGTCCTGGAAAGAGACGGGCCTATCGTGGGGCGACGAAAAAGAGCTGACCGGACTGCAGACATGCATCCAGTCCCTGGTGAGCAAGCCGATCAAGCTCGTAAATGTAGTCCAGGTTATGCTTGTCCGCCGGATCCTCCCGTGTCAACAATGGGACTTTAATCCGTGGGAGTTCGACCCAGCGCGGCACCAAACCCTTAACAGGCTCTTCGACATGACGTATGAAGACGTCTGGAGGGTGCTAACCAAAGGCGCCGAGGCTCCCACATCCGCTTCCGAGGACCGCGAATACAGCTCGCAGCATCACGCTAGCGAGGTAAGGTATTTTCACCTTTTACAGGATGTTAAGTTTTTTCATAGTTTGACTCTATGCGGGATCTAAACTCCCTTACCTTTGACAGGCTTGGCGGGCGAAGTCCGGATCGATTAACTGTCCGGCTCCCTTACCCGAAGACCCAGCCCCTGCTCTCCTAGCGAAGCTACTGGTTCCGGCACCTTATGTGGTGCCGGAGAAAAAGGCCAAGAAGAAGAAGGCCACGGGGACTCGAAAGAGTTCCCGGCATATGGTGGTGTCGGATTCGTCGTCCGATGAGTCCGAGACGCACTCCTCCCGTGGAGACGAGGAGGAGGAAGAAGAAACCTCTCCCCCTCCAGTGAGGGGAGGAAAGAAGAGGAAGGCCACCCCAGTAGGGGGGGGGGGCGAAGGGCCCAAGAAGAGGAAAACCCCTCCGCCGGACTACGCCCCCGACACCGACGAGGACGAAGAGGAGTGGCCGGACAGGGCCAGGCGTCCGGCGAAATCGTAAGTGTTCGGATACCAGAGTAACTCATGATAGTCCTTTTGTTGCCCAGCTTTCCCTAATGTCGAATATAATCATGCAGCCCGCCCCGGGCCGAACTCAACGAGTCGTCGAGCGGCTCCCTGGATACATCGGACGTGAACTGAGCTCCGCCCGCTGTCTCCCCCCGCACGGGGGACGATGCCGAAGTGGCGTTGCAACGAGCTCCGGGGTAGGAGGAGGTGGTCCTGGAGGAGCCGCAAGGCGACCTCCTGGACTCCAGGAGTAAAGGGGACAAGACCCCCCAGGCCTCCAAGTCCGGCTTTATGCCGGACACCGCGCCGGAATCTTCAACAGTTCCGGACTGCGGTAGGCAAACTCCTTCCAAGAGGAGCAAGCCTTCTGAGCCGGCGGCCTCCGTCCAATCGGAGGTGCCGGACAATCTGCTGGAGGTGCTTGACGGCGCCTCCATCGACGAGGAGCACCGTACTATTATGAGTACGGTGATCCAGAAGGTTCAGTCCGCCAAGAGCGGACTGACTGAAGCTTGCGCTAGCCTCCTAACAGGCTTTGAGGTAAAAAATGTAAAAATATAACCGCATAGACAGTAGCCCCTGATGCTCTATTTGGCGCTCGGAAAGAAAAGCCAAATATAGGATCTATTAAATTTCACAGGAGTCTAACAAAAGAGTCAATATGCGTATGCAGGCTTCGCTGCTAGCCACCGCCGCACTGACTGCAGAGGTGGGTGCCCTGAAACAGGGCCTCGAGCGGACCGAGCAAGAGCTCGGCCTTGCCAAACGGCAGCTCGAGGAGAAAGAAGGTAAGAAAATACCTTACAGAAAAAGTGCCTATAGAGAGGCGTGATTGCAAAGAATAACAGGATTGCACTGCTTATTATAGGGGCCACGACTGAGGTGGCGACCCTCAAGCAGGCGCTATCCGAGGTCAAAAAGAAAACGGCCACGGAGCGCACCAAGCGAGAGAAACTTGGGGCTCAGGTCAGCGAGGTGCAGCAAGAGCTTCAGGCTCTCATGAAAAAACATGAGAGTTTGGAGCTTGAGGCAAAGACCCAAGCGTCCGAGCTCGCGGCGGCCCTTGAGACTGCCAAGTCTGCCAAGGCCGAAGCCCAAAAGGCCCTCCAAGAGTTGGAGGATATGAAGAAGATAGCAGCGGCTAAGGCATTCTTTATGCAAAGCAGAAATATAAAAGTAAACTACCTGTTACTT
This sequence comes from Triticum dicoccoides, assembly GCF_002162155.2. Lineage (NCBI taxonomy): Eukaryota > Viridiplantae > Streptophyta > Magnoliopsida > Poales > Poaceae > Triticum > Triticum dicoccoides. Next base: position 186,336,805 of record NC_041382.1, on the reverse strand, counting down.
ACCCGAATCCGGAGTTCTCCAGGGGCATTCGCAGATCTTCCCCGCAGCGTATCCGACGCCGCCGCATTCTACCGAGCTGAAGAGGACAGCTCGACGGAGAAGGTGTTCTGGTCTTAGTATGCTGAGGCCGGACACCCTGTGCCCTTGAGCGACCAGCTGAAACAGCTGGTCGAGCTCCACAAGGCAGCTGAACAGGCCATGAAAGGCTTCATAGTTCGGTTGTGGCCCGAAGAGGCCCTGCCTGGGAGCTACTTCGGGCTGGTGCGGCGGCTGGTGGAAGCCTGTCCAAGGCTTGAGGTCATCAAGCGCTCCGTCTGCAGCGAAGGTGCCCGTAGGGCCCTTGCCTGTGCAAAGGTGCACTGGGGTAAGCTAGATGGTGAAAAGCTTGTGAGGGACGGGCCGCCGCTGGGGAAGGAGCATCGCAAGCCCGAGAACTATTACAAGGATGTTTTTGCAGGTGCCCGCCTTGTGGCAGATGAATGTACCAAGGATGTAATTTTTGAATAAACTCGCTCGTTTTTATCCTGTGCGCTGAAAACTTGTTCATATGCGCTAAGCAATGCTTATTGAATTTAAAATATTATTTTCTGTGCGGCCGTTTATCAAAAATTGAGAGATGGCCAGTCGTCGGCTTCTGCCCCCATGCCACTAGTGCTGGGGTGTTCGGTGATAAACCTGAGCGCTCTTTTTCCCATGGTTGGGTCCTTCGAGGGAGGCGCTCAGCACGACGAACCAGGCAATCGGACTATAATGCTTGAACACTCTCACTTAGCCATAGAACTTTATAATTTTAAATTTCGGCAAAGCCCCTAGTTCGGAAGACCGAGTTCGGGGTGCTATCCACGCCTTGGCCGGACAAATCCGGCTCCTCGCTCGAAGCGGCATAAGTCTTTAGGGACTCGAAAAACCTCTCGAACAGCGACCGGTCTCTCGCCTCATCATGACAGTCAGTTTTAGCTTTCTCCACTGAGGTGCTTAACCCAGCTCAATCGGGGCACAATCGCAGTGGTTCTCCTAGTGCTACCTTAGCCGATAGAGCGGAACGTAAGGCACCAAAACATAGGAGCCGGGAAAACCCAACTATTGACCCAAATCATGATTCGGAGCCGATGCATATAGTGCTATAAGTTCGGGGTGCCGCACTTGTGAAAGTGTACGGACTTCTCACACCATATTAAAGGGTGCTGAAGCCCCTGGCGTACTTGCCGTACCACAGTGTATGGGTGCAACATGTCATTAATGAACATATATAAAAGAGAGTAATGCAGAAAATAGTAAAAGCTATGCATTGTTTATAGAGAGGCTATTTATCAAAGCCGAACGATACAAGTAGTGCGATAAGCAAAAAGATGTTGGACTATTCAGTATGTCCTGACCAGGGGCAGGCCGCGGAATTGTATTTAAAACAGGTATACCGCTCGTAACAAAGACCACCTGGGAGTTCCATAATGCGGCATGGCTTGTCTACCTCCCTGAATCTTGCATCGTTTGTGCGGCAGTTGAATTGCCGAATAGGTCATCCGAAGTATGGAGTCCTGAAAGTAAGAAAAAATTTAAAAAGAATCCGGCAGCCCCTAGTATGTTTTAAGCCGTATTTTGGGCGTGCCGTTATTGTGCCCCTTCCCCTGTGCCCATGGTATTTCAAGGGCGTAGTTATGTACGCTAGGTACTGGTTTCGCTATGTCGCGGAAGCTGGGGTTGGGGACGCATTGCTACGCTTTCTCAGAGTGTGCCAGGCGGTCCTTCTGTGGGTTACTCCGGGCGCGCTTGGCAGTGTCTGGCTTTTTAATGGCTGGACTGGAGAATTGCCTGAGAAGGCTACTTTGTACCTCCGCTGCGAGAGCCGCCATATGCTCCTCCGTACGGAGGGAGCGTTCGGTGTTTCCGTTGACCGTAATTACTCCTCGAGGGCCTAGCATCTTGATCTTGAGATATGCATAGTGCGGCACCGCATTGAACTTTGCGAATGCGGTTCGTCCGAGCAGGGCATGATAGCCACTGCGAAACGGGACTATATCGAAGATTAACTCTTCGCTTTGGAAATTGTCCGGGGATCCGAAGACCACGTCAAGTGTTACTGAGCCTGTACAGTTGGCTTCTACACCTGGTATAACGCCTTTAAAGGTCGTTCTTGTGGGCTTAATCCTTGAGGGATCTATGCCCATTTTCCGCACTGTATCCTGATAAAGCAGGTTCAGGCTACTGCCGCCGTCCATGAGGACTCTTGTGAGATGAAATCCATCGATGATTGGGTCGAGAACTAATGCGGCGAAGCCGCCATGACGGATGCTAGTGGGATGGTCCCTTCGATCAAAAGTGATCGGGCAGGAGGACCATGGGTTGAACTTTGGGGCAGCTGGCTCTATCGCGTATACGTCCCGTAGCGCACGCTTCCGCTCCCGCTTGGGAATGTGGGTTGCGTATATCATGTTCACCGTCCGCACTTGTGGGGGAAAGCCCTTCTGTCCATTGTTGTTCGGCGGCTTGGGCTCCTCGTCGTCGCTGTTCAGCCCCTTGTTTCTGTTTTCGGCCCTTAACTTGCCTGCCTGCTTGAACACCCAACAATCCCTGTTAGTGTGATTGGCTGGCCTTTCGGGGGTGCCATGTATCTGGCACAAGCGATCGAGTATTCGGTCCAAACTGGACGGGCCCTGAGTATTGTTTTTGAATGGATTTTTCCGCTGACCGGATTTATAGCCTTTGAATCCGGCATTGACTGCCGTGTCTTCATTGCTGTCGCTGTTAACGCGGCGTTTTTGCTTATTCCGATGTGTCTTGCCACTCTTGTCCTTGGTATCCGAATTACCAGGGTTCTTCGATAAGTTGTTACTGCGAGCTAGCTAGCTGTCTTCTCCCGCGCAAAAGTGGGTCATGAGTGTCGTGAGGGCTGCCACGGATTTTGGCTTTTCCTGTCCCAGGTGCCGGGCAAGCCACTTGTCGCGGATGTTATGCTTGAAGGCTGCTAGGGCCTCTGCGTCCTGACAGTCGACTATCTGGTTTTCTTTGTTAGGAACCGTGTCCAGAATTGTCTGGCCGATTCTTTTGGCCGCTGAATTATGTGGCTTAAGTCGTCGGCATCCGGCGGTCGCACGTAAGTGCCCTGGAAGTTGTCGAGGAATGCGGCTTCCAGGTCCTCCCAAGAACCGATTGAGTCTGCTGGCAAGCTGTTAAGCCAATGCCGGGCCGGTCCTTTAAGTTTGAGCGGGAGGTATTTGATGGCGTGTAGATCATCGCCGCGTGCCATGTGGATGTGAAGGAGATAATCCTCGATCCATACCGCCGGGTCTGTTGTGCCATCGTATGATTCGATGTTTACGGGTTTGAAACCCTCTGGGATTTTATGATCCATTACTTCATTCGTGAAGCATAGCGGGTGTGCGGCGCCTCTGTACTGGGCTATATCACGACGTAGCTCGGAAGCGCTATGTCTGTTGTGTTCGGCCCGGCCGGATTTGTTGTATCCGGAGTGAAGATGATTGTCACATGCCGTAGGGCGCCTGCGCGATCCGTAGATCGATCTTGTTTGTCTTACCTTATCCTCCAGTATGTCTCGCAGGTCGAGCGCATTTTCCCGTGCCTTAGTTGAGCGGCGTCTGGGCATGGCTTGGGTGGAGGGCCGAGAGGCCTCTCTGTCGCGGCCGCGAGGTGGCCGGTCTGCCATGTCATGCGTTGGTGATGTAGGTGCTTCCTCCTCTGATCGGGGTAGCGGCCTGCGCTTCGGGTAACTCTTGGAGGGGCGTTCGAGTTCATACTCTTCGGCCGTAAGGACTTCAGTCCATCTGTCAGCTAGCAAATCTTGGGCAGCTTTAAGCTGTTGCTGCTTTTTCTTGAGGCTGCTTGCCGTGGCTAAAATCCTACGTTTAAAACGCTCTTGTTCGGAGGGGTCTGATGGTATGACGAATTCGTCGTCATCGAGGCTTGCCTCGTCTTCGGAGGGAGGCGTATAGTTATCATCCTCGACCTCTCGGTCTGCCGCTCTCTCCTGAGGGCTGGCTTCTCCATCTTCCTGTGCTGAATCTTGCTGAGGTGGGTGTTCTTCGGTGCTATCCGGGGTAGTATTGTCTCCCGTGCCGGAATCACCGTTTTTACTTTGGCGGGATTTAGAGCGGCACCGCTGACGCCGGCGCTTTAGCTGTTTCTTGGGGGCGTTATCCCCCACTGTTCCATCGACATCTCCATCTTTTGGAGTATCCACCATATATATGTCATATGACGAGGTGGCCTTCCAGCGCCCTACAGGTGCTGGTTCCTTTTCGTCTCCTACATCGTCGTCCATGCCATCGATGTCTTCGGAGCTGAAGTCAAGCATGTCGGTTAGATCGTCGACAGTGGCTACAAAGTGGGTGGTGGGTGGGCTTTGAATTTCCTCATCGTCCGTATTCCACCCTCTCTGATCGTAGTCTGGCCAGGGCTCTCCTGATAAGGAGAGAGACTTAAGAGAATTCAGGATGTCGCCAAAAGGCGAATGCTGAAAGATGTCTGCGGCGGTGAACTCCATTATCGGCGCCCAATCGGATTCGATTGGCAGGGGCGCGGGGGGTTCGGAGTCCGGGGAGGAGTCCGGATCTTTGGAGTCACGGGTAGTGCGGAGTGCGGGGCTGGAGTTCGGCTTGATCGCCTCTGAGATCGCAGCCCCTGAGGCAGTGTCTAACCGCTGATCCTTGATCAGCGCAGTATGCTCCGAATCAATGGTCGAAACCAATGCGTATGCGGCCTCCAAGGCGCTGTTCAGCGGCAGAGCTATATCATGCCCATCAAGACAGTGCGGCGTGCTTGGCTTTGGCTCGAATCCGTCGAAGATCAAGTCCCCATGGATGTCAGCCGTGTAGTTTAGGCTTCCAAACCTGACCTGATGGCCAGGGGTGTAGCTTTCGATCTGCTCCAGGTGGCCGAGTGAATTGGCCCGCAGAGCGAAGCCGCCGAAGACGAAGATCTGTCCGGGGAGAAAAGTTTCACCCTGGACCGTATCGTCGTTGATGATCAAAGGAGCCATCGGGCCTAAAGGCGACGACACAGAGGAACTCTCAATGAAAGCACCAATGTCGGTGTCAAAACCGGTGGATCTCGGGTAGGGGGTCCCGAACTATGCATCAAGGCCGGATGGTAACAGGAGACAAGGGACAAGATGTTTTTTACCCAGGTTCGGGCCCTCTCGATGGAGGTAATACCCTACTCCTGGTTGATTAATATTGATGATATGGGTAGTACAAGAGTAGATCTACCACGAGATCAAGGAGGCTAAACCCTAGAAGCTAGCCTATGGTACGATTGTTGTGTATGGAGTTGATTGCCTACGGACTACAACCCTCCGGTTTATATAGATACCGGATAGGGTTAGGGTTACATAAACTCGGTTACAATGGTAGGAGATCTTGAATATCCGCATCTCCAAGCTTGCCTTCCATGCCAAGGAAAGTCCCATCCGGACACGGGACGAAGTCTTTAGTCTTGTATCTTCATAGTCCAGGAGTCCGGCTGAAGGTATAGTCCGGCTATCCGAACACCCCCTAATCCAGGACTCCCTTAGGTACCCAGCCCTGGCCAAGTTCATGGCAGTGACTCACCATGGGTACAATGTCCTCAAGATGCCAGGAAGCTGCGGAGTCATCACCGTACCCTGTGAAGAAAGGGACGTAGTGTGTTCACTTGAGCGCGCGTTCCAAGCCGCAGCAATCGAAGACCCGGACCACAGAAACGGAAGACTTCCCGAGGCGACCCTTAGAAGAAGAAGGTTTCGCCTGGCCCAAGCCATAAGGAGGTAGGCGCCTCCGGAGGTGTTGTGTCAGGATCTGCACCCAATCAGGGAGCGGCACCCTCTCTCGCATAGGAAGGCGCGCCCGGCGCCCTCCTCGGGCAGGGCTCGGGGGCTCTTTCTTGGAGAGCCACCGACCTTGCCGAGGTCGCGAGGGAGGCGCTCGGGCACCACTTGGAGGGGTGCCTCCAGGCACGTTTCCCTCAGGAAGGTACAAGGCAAGGAAGACCAAACCCTCAGGAGTTCATCGCAAGAAACACCCAGGAGCTACAGGAATCGAGAGTCATGCGCGGCAGCCGCCGCCTGCCCACCGTAACCCCACATTGAGGCGAGGATGGTGGGATGTGCGTCTGCATTGACATGCCAGGGCTCAACCGAGCCGCGTCTCTAGAGCGCCTCTGGCCTTCACGCGCGGGGCGTTGCGAGGGTCCACCTCATAGCTACGTTCGCATGCCTTTCGGCCTGCCGAACACGGTCGCCACTCATCAGCGCCTACTGAGGAGCATTCTGGAGGCTCAGGAGGTCAGGCGTTGTGCGGTCCTGGCGGAGATGGAGAAGGCCCTCGGAAACCCACCAGTGCCCCCGGAGCCTCCCGAGGCTGTTGGGCCTGGGGCTCGTAAGGATCGACGTCTTCATCGCGCATTGGCCACTTCTTCAGCATCACTTCAACTTCAGCGACACCAGGTGACATCTTTCTAAGTTCCGTTTTTAGCTGGGAGCGCCCACAGGGCCACATCATTCCCAGGTCGCGTGGGTCCGCCCCTGCAACATGTATCTGTTTTGCTTACGCTCTTTACTTACCTTGTTGGGGGCGCCCCTCGGGCTGCATCATCCCCGAGCTGCTCGGGCCTGGCCCTGCGGTGTTTGCTTTTCCCGCGTCTACTTAAAATGAATTTCCTCATGCGTGCTTAACATACCCGACCTAATCGCCTGCTCGATTTACGCCTACCTATGGAGTCGCTCACTCTGGCACGGCATCTGCGCACGGGTCCGTCCCTGCAACACCGATAAATCTGAGTGGTCGAGCTCTAGCCACGGCAGCCCCGCAAGGCGCCACCTCACCAGGCCCTCAGTGCCCCAATCACTTCCCCAGAGCAACAAAGGTTGGTTAGCAACCGAAACGACATGTCTTGTTTCTCTTCATGATTGGTGTGCAAGACCTACTCCAGGAGCAACGCTAGGGACATCGCGAGTTGTCTCTCCCTCTCTCCGGCACGGACCGCTTGCACGTTAAAAGGGGGGCGCCTGAGCATCGCGACTCATGGGCTCCTACTGGCTCTCCAGCCCTCAGCCCTTGGCCTTGACCCACGGCATCGTGACCTGTCATACCAGCGGCGGCTGAGCTCGCTCGAGTGTCGTGACCTGAGGACGTAGAGCATTAAGGAAAGTGCGGGGGAGTGGGAAGAAGCTCGCGAGGACCTAACCCAGCAGCGCCTCAGCTGCCACCGCTCGGGCCAGGCGCTTCATCGAGGAGCTACACCAAACTCAAGAGATAAGTCACACCCTTACAAGAGTTGGACCAGTGTAGCGCAAAACCCTCGCCCAGTGCGGCTCTGTTTTGGCGACGTTACCTTCCTTTCTCGCCCAGCGAGGGCTGCTTGAGCGCTAAAGTGGACCTCCCGAGCATTGCGACTCGGGGGCTCTTACCGGACCTTGGGCCGCTCACCTCCTGGCCTTGACCACGTAATCGCGGACTGGCATACCAGCGATGGCTGAAGCCTGCCTGGGGATTGGGACCTGTCAGCTTAGAGCGCCAAGTCCTCGCGAGGATAGAAAGGGGGAGCCAAGCTGAGACAGGACAAGCACCTTGCATTGATTCATATTGAGATATAATGTTCACAAAAGACATGGCAGGCGCCTTACATACCCCCACGGGGTGTTGCTTCGATTCCTCGCAGGGAACAAAAGTACTAATCCTAAGGAACGCTAATCGCCCGCACCTCCACAAGGGACGCCATCATCAACAGTGGGCTGCCCAACGCCAGCGCCAACCCCATCCAGATCAGTGGCGTCGGCGGCTGGACGTAGCTGCCCCGCTTCGAGCACCGCGCGAGCTCGGGGGCTCGTAGCTGTCATCGCTCGTCTCCAGAGTCGTGAGGAGCTTGGGGGAGCCGCTCGATTCCCCAGCTCCTCCGCTGCTGCCTGAGGAGCTGCTAGGGGCCGATGGGCGGGCCAGGTCCTCGCCAGTTCATTGCCCCTGCCGCTCTCCCTGGGGCAGCACTCCAGCCGGCACCCTTCAGCGTCGAAGACCTTGAAGAACATCAGGGAGGCGCCGTCGTATTCAAGATGAATTACGAGGGCACCTACCATCCGGCAGACCCGGGCGATTTCACCCCAGCCCCGGGTCATGAACACCTTGCCCGGAGCGACGACCGCGACCTCCGCTCCGGTCGCAAGGGTGCTGCAGTCAGCATGCTGCAGCCAGAGCTCCAGAGCCCCGCTCGGCAGCATCTCGAAGGCGAAGGAAGGAGGTAGGCGAATCCAAGAGCTTGGAGGCATGGCGGCGTGGAGCACGAGCTCGCGAGAGGAGCATTCGACGTGGACTCCAGGAGGAACGACGCGCACCACCGTGAATCACCGGTGTCGACGGTGGCACCGTCGATGTTGCTCGACGCCTTCTCACCCAGGACCCACGACGCGGGCGTGCAAGGGTAGCGGAACCCAGGTGGCGGCCGCTCGTACCAGGGCCTCAGTGCCTCCTGCTGAGCACCCTCATCTCGGTGGCAAAGGACCAACCGCTTCTTTGGCGAAAGTGGGTCAGGACCCTCTCGGGGGGCCTTTCCCTTCTCTTTTGCAGAGAATCGGCGGATTGGTGCCATTGGCGTAAGGAGAAGCAAGAACAAGGAAGGAGAAGGAAAGGAGCAGCAGGAAGGGATGGACTGAAGGGGCTCGCACAACCCCGTACTTATAGCCGGAGGAGGCCAACCGCCGAGCGCCACGATCGCAGGTAATCATGACCAGTTTCTCTGCATGCAGGGATTTGTCAAGTCGTGCGGTTGCCGAGGCATCGTGGGGAAGCGCATACGCCCACGTCCAATCAATCGCCATGCAACGCCCGAGGCCGCAGGCTTTTTGGGCCTGCGGCGCTTCGTGCTTGCCCCTTCGCTTCCCTGCTAGGCCAAGCCCGGGCGCGCCTTGGGCTCGGGGCCTACTGTCGGTGTTCTGGGAATGGGGTCCCCAGACTTGCCTGCCTGCGGCCTACAGCGTGGCTCAAGTGGGGGCCCAACGCGGCCCACCTTCATTAGCTCAAGCTCAAGACCCTCACGAGGGGCCAAGCCTCGCGGGGAGGACAACAGGAAGCTTCCTCAGAGGCAGCCTCGTCAGGCAGGCTCACGAGGAGGCGGAGAGATCAAGGCAGGGGTACTTCGTGAGGAGCCCGTGACGCAAGCCATGACGACCGATACCAGGCGGGCGCCGGCCTGCGCAGTGTCCTTGTTTCCCCGTTGGTGCAAAGGGGGCAAGCACAGGCCAAGGCATCGGGCAAAGGTTACCATTCCGGTGCAACAAGACCAAGACCAGTAGAGCGCCAGGACGGAGGTCACCGTGGATCCCAAGACGGCGTCATCACCAGAGCTTTTGGCAGCCGAGGACCACCTTTGGTCAGGATAACTTGTACTAGATGTTCCCCTTCAAAATGACCAATTGTTGGCGCCCTTCCCGCTCATTATTTTGGGAAGAGGCCCAGGGCCTCTATAAATAGAGCTAGCCACCACAGAGTAGGGGGATGGAGAGAACAAGATAGAAGGATCCAGAGAGCGATGTAGGAGGGAGACAGCTAGAGATCTGGTAGAACCCCAGCAGAGAGAGAGAGAGAGGTGACTGAACTCACCCTAGCAGTTCATCGCACCAGCTCAAGAACACCTCTCGCGAGGTTGTTCTTCTCTTGTACTGTTCATCATCAGCACCTGAGGGAATCCACCATACCACACACTGGAGTAGGGTATTACACCACAACGGTGGCCCGAACCAGTATAAACCTCATGTCCCTTGTGTTGTTTGTTGTTTCCAGCTTAGATCACGCGAGGAGATTGGACGTATATCGGTAGGGGAGAGATCTCCGCGCGCACCCTAGTGTTCGAACCTCAAGGGTCTGCCGAAACCCGAAATCCGACATACTCCAAGGATGAATGCATCTGTTGAAGTTGTTGGAGCTGGTGGAGTGGCAACTGGATGTGGCACTATGTTGTGGCTGCATGTGCTGATGTAGTTGCTCTACTGTCAGTCGCTGGCACTGCAGCAGATCTCTGACCTCTTGGCACTCTTTGAAAGGCATCTATGGTAGCCTGACCTTTCCTCTCCTCAGCTTCTTCCTGGAGCTGCTCAACTGCTGTCTGCATCTCTGTCACCTTCAGATCAAGATCATAGAACTTAGTCTCAATGATCCTTTCCAGGCTCTCTTGGTTTTGAGTCGGGGTGGCCAATCCTTTCTCAATCCTCAAGGTCACTTGAATCAGATATGAAAATTGATCTTGTTTGTTCTTGAGAAACACTTGAGATGCCTCTTCAGCACTTGGCATCTTTGCTGCTTTCTCAGCTTTAGCTTTCTCTCTTTTCTCTTGTGCCTGTACAGATGTAGGATCTTCTTCAGTCATGACAACAGTGTTGTCCTCAAAATCTGGTCTCAAAGGAAGATGTTCCTTGTCCAATAGATATGTGCTTGTGCCCATCTTGGAGTTAATGAGCACATGGATGTGTGGAGCATACCCACATGACCTCTTTTGATCTGCAGCATTCCTCTTGATTGTTTCCACAATCAGGCTCATGACTTTGAACTTTTAGGGCACATCAGACAACTACAACAAGTTGATGGAATGGCCTCTGATCATCTTGTGATCTCTAGATTTGGGCAACAAGGTATGCCTCAAGATGGTGTTAACTGTGGCCAAACCAGATAACAAATAATGAACAGAGCCTAGCTTATGAGTTTCTAGGGCTTTGTTAGGAATTTCTTTGTACATATTTGCCATAGAGTTGTGATCCTTCTTCTTCTTGGCATAAACATCTATGTCATCCTCTTGCTCTTCAGGTGCATTGATCAATTTTGCCCATTCATCAACTATAGAATGGTACCTAGTACCTTTAGATATCCAGACAATTTTCCCATCAGGATAAAAGTGTGCTGTGGAGTAGAATTGCATGATTAGTTCATCATTCCACTTGGTCAACTTCTGACCCACAAACTTGTCCACTCCACATAGCCTGAAGCTCTCATGCACTCCTGGAAAATGGTCTTCATTGTTGTCAATGTATTTCCAGTCTGTCCACTTCATATCACAAACAATGGGCTTCTTATTAAGCAAGATGGTTTCATAGAAGTCCTGCTGCTCCTTGGTGTGGAACCTATAATCCACAACAGTCCTTCTCCTCACATCATATGGATCAGTTTGTCTCCAAAGTCTGAGACCTGCATCCTTTCTGATGTTCATGTCTTCTGCCACTGGATGACTATCATCATGGTTAGGGATCTTGGGCTTTAACTTTCTAAGCACATGGGCTTCATCATCTTCTTCATCAATCTCAGGCACCGGGGCCTTGTTCTTTTCAGCATCTGGTATATTCCTTGTGCTCCTCTTGGGTGCAGTCTTTGGAGCTGGAGCAGAAGCTTTGGGAGTTGTCTTGGGCTTAGAAGAGGCAGCCCTAGACTTGATGGCATCCCCCATCAGCTTTTGTGACTTGGGTGCTGGTGCAACATCCTCTTCCTCTTCTTCCTCAGTTGGATCTGCCATCATAGAGGATCTTCCAATGACTTTTGCTATGGCCTTCTTGACCCTTTCTTTCCTCTTCTTGCCTTCACTAGCAGCCTCTTCAGTTGACTTGGAAGTCTCAAGAGTGGAGGCTCTGGCCTTTGACATGGGAACTCTCTTAGCAGGTGCCTTCTTGTTTAGTCCTCGCTTAGTTGCAGCAGAAGTAGGAGCATATTACTTTTTCAGCACCTTCTTCTGGGAGCTCACTTCCTCCTCAGCAGCCACATAGTCCTCATCTTCGGAGTCAGAATTTCTCTTCTTCCTTGTCCTTGCAGCTGCTTTGGGCAAGTTGCTTGGGGTGCTCCTGCTACCCTCATCATAACTGCCTGAGGGACTAGTGCCCTCACTCAGGTTCATATGCTCTTCTGACTTTTTCTGGCTGTCACTTTGATCTGACATACTAGCTAAGCAAACTGACAACTGGCCCTGTGAATAGTTATAGATGAGATAGAGTGGATGAGCATCACAAAGTGCAGAGATTCTGCAAAAGAAATGAGTCAAAAAATTAGTTTTAGTTTTCCACATAAAGCATTTCGAAGCTACCAATTTGTTAAACTCGGTGACACCGAAGCAACTTTTGGAGTCTAAACTAGTGAAATCGGTCAGACCAAGACATAGTTTGGTGACTCCGAGATTGCTAGGGTTTCACAGAGAGTTGAAATCGGTCACACCGATTTGCAACTTTCGGTCAGATCAAAAAGTGCAAGTGCATTGGCCTAGGCCAAATCGGTGAGACCGATTTCCACAACTCGGTTGGTCCGAGATGAGTTTGACGAAAACCTAACCCTAATTTTTTGAATCAAACCTAATCTAAGGGATGTTCTTGCTGGACAGGATGATCTCATACATGGTAAAGAACATGGCATTTGCTTTGTGCTAAGAATCGAAGTAAGGAACAACACAAAGATTCGAACTCATACCCTAGTTCGGTGATGAGCTTGCTACAGCGGCAACAGTGGGGTTAAATTCCATTGACGGCGACGGAAACCAGCGGCAGGAGGTCACTAGCGATGAGAGGACGATACGGAGACCCGAGGCGGCAGAGAAGGACACGCGCGTGCTGAGATTTTTGGAGAAATTTCCAAAATTTGACCCATCGATATATATATCCTGACCCTGTCGGTGTGACCGAGTGGAACAACTCAGTGGCACTGAGATGCAGAATCGCAAGCGGTTACCGCAACTCGGTGTGACTGAAAAGTTCTAATCGGTTGCACCGAGATTTAAAACATAGATCAACTCAGTGAACTCGGTCAGACCAAAAAGCATGAATCGGTCAGACCGAAATGCACAGAGAGGTTTTGGAAGTTTAAGTCTATGACGAATCGGGGACTCTGAGTGCTCCTCACATAGAGTGTTCGAATCTGACTTGATCAAACTTTGTGATGTAGCATGAACAAAGTTTGAGACGAGAAAATCATAGATAGCTAGAGGAGGTTCTTAGGCATTCTTGTCCATCCATTTGGTCAAAAGAAAAAGAGACAAACAAACAAAGCAACAAATGGATGTCGTCAAATGAGTAAAATATGCACCCAACATGCTCACACAATAAAAATGGCAAATGAAATATGTGACAAAGCACACAAACACTCTAGCATCTATCAAGCAATTGGCGATGACTAGGTCATCTATATATGAGTATATTGACTTAGGAGTCAAATGAGAACATTTGATCTTAGGTCATACTCATCATTTAATCACAAGTGGGGTTACCACTTTTACATATAGCATTGTTGTGTTCACACCATTAGAGTTGCTTTAGCTCAATTCTTAGAGTAAAGCTCCCCCTAGATGTGATATCCCCCCTAAGAGGGATGAACTAACCTTGGGTTTTGTCAATGACGACTTCATGTAGATTTTGAAGATTTGGATGCTCAAGGTTGATGTAGATCATGGAACAATCCATTGGAGTGATTTGCACTTTCAATACCTACACTGGTTAGTCCACAGGGAACAAACAAGGATATCCATAGACATAGAATGTAGTTCACACAAGATGATGTCCATGAAAGCATTAGGTTACCTTGTCCCTTGTATTACCAATAAGAGGGTTTGTGACTCCTGGAACTAGTGCAAGATGTGGAAGTTGTTTGCACTCACTACAAAGAAATACACTTCCGTGATGATACGTGTTTGTCACAGTAGGTCACCTTTTCTGTCATGCATGTACATCCATGACAATTTTATGACTGAATCAAGATAGTCATACCCGTGTTGTCGTAGAAGTGTTCCATGACATTACCAAAATTATCATCACAGAAGTGTCCACTTCCATGACGATAAATCGCACGTCACAGAAGTGCTTTCGTCAAGGGTGACCGACACGTGGCATCCATCGTAACGGAACACAGTTAAGCTATTGGGTCCGGTTTTGGATTCGATAACCCGTTAACAGCCCTGACTAATGGGGATTTTCCATGTGTAAAATCATCATTGGCTTGAGGGAACACGTGTCGGCTCGCCATTGGGACAGATGTCATCCACTCATTGGACCCAAAGCGCCTATGATACGTCGACACGTGGCACAGCCCAACAGAGGCCCATTCCTGTGAAAAGGCCGGCCCGTTTAACTTGGTCAAAAGGTGGCGGGCCGGCCCATGACAAGCCTGTTAATGACTTGTTTGCATATAGCCCATTTACAGCCCGCTAACCCAGGGCCCGTTTACGACCTATCCGAATTAGGCCCAGCAGCATCATCTGGGCCGTCCAATATAATTCCAACCTGTTTTAACTTCTGGCCCATGTATGGCCCATGACGTCTTTCGGCCCATATGAGGCCCTTAGTAACCCTCGGCCCATTAACGGCTCGTGGTAAAACTGGCCCGTAATGAACAGTGTATCACTTTATACCCATTAACGACCCATTATTCCGTTGAGCCGTTTCCAGCCCATGTTATCTCTCAGCCTTCTCAGGGCCCATTTATTCTTGGGATCATTTCCAGGATTCGTTTACTTTCGGCCCGTTACTATCATTTTCTGCTTGGGGGCCAAATTCAGCCCGTGGTTACAGTCGGCCTGTTTGTGGCCCATTAATACATTGGGCCGTTTTCATAGCGTCATCAAATACGGCCGGTTAACGACGACCCATTATGGCCGGCCCATGAACGGACGATTTCAACTCTAGCCCATTTAAGACCATAATGTGGCCTGTTATTGGCCCATGTTTGGCCAACCGATCATACGGCCTGTAGAAGGCCTATTGATGATACGGCCCATAGAAGGCCCATTATGTCAATGCCCCTTTAAGGCCCATGGTTTCTACGCCCCGTAGAAGGCCCATTGTTTCTACAGCCCTTAGAAGGCCCATTGTTTCTACGGCCCGTAGGAGGCCCATGTTAACTACAGTAAATATGTAGCCCATGGTTAATGTGGCCTAGTTTTAAAAAATAGGTTATTGCGGCCACTAGCAAACCACGGAAAAAGAACTGCACTGACTACAAGAAAACAAATAAACAAGACAATAAGGAAATAAATAGGCAAGCAACTTACGCTAGGCTATCATGGCTATTACACATATTACATCCACTGGGCATCAAAGTTCGCCACTAGTGCAAATATAGGGAACAAAGCAGCATATAAATGCCGCAGCAAAACAAGTTCAGAATTGAAACCACTTCAGAAGAGCTCAAGAAACAATATCCTGGGTACCCATAATGCTGGCAAGATGCTTAGCAAGCTTATTAACTTTCTCTTGTTTGGCACTTAAATCCTCCAGCACTTGCTGTTGCACCAGAAAGTATGCATCTGAATTTTGCAGGGACTTCCTCAGTCCTTCGGCTTCCTGTCGCATAACATCTGATCGATGTCTTTCAACTTGAAGTTGAGACTCAAGAAGCCGAACTGATTCAGGCAGCGAGTTCGAAGAGCTGGTGCCAATAGTAGTAGCCAGTAACTCGAACACTACATCAAGACAGGACTTTGGGGTTGTCTCAGTGTCTTCAATATAGTTTTTATCAGCTTTCTTGGAGACCAACATGGATGTATCACTATCTTGAACCTTATCTGCATTACTTCCTGTACCATTGCATAACAGGGTACTCTTCTCCAATATTTTATCCGCATTCTAAAAGAGAAACAAACAAACACATCACAGGTTTACAATGTAGTATATGAAACTCATTTTGGTAAACCAGTCCAGTAGTAAGGTGGACAGGATAACAACATGAAACAAACATATATCTATGTAGTATGGTCACTGTATGGTCTATATCATTCTAGTTTATGTTGCCAAATCAAGATAGATACCGTTCGAATCATATCTATTTAAGACAAAGCAACTTAGACAGAATATAAGTATGGGAAACTACACAACAATAACAACACTTGTAAGGTGCATGGCATGGGAATATAACTGTTTATTCAATTGAAACTGAAATCAACATAGAGCAAGTTACAACAGCAAACACGTTAAAGAAACAGGTTTAAAACATACATGTTGCTCCATTGGAGTTTCAATTGCATCCTTCAAATTTGAAATTAGTTGGTATGAGTAAATACAGTGATGCAAGAGCAAAGTAGTATGAACCACAGCTACGGAACCTGACCTGAGAACAATTCTTCTTCTGCTTTAAGCGTTGACTTGGGGTTCGGAGTGGTGGTCCTCGTGCTTTGGGCACTGCAGTTGCCTTACTAACTGCTCATGTTTGGGTGCTCTATGGAGGAGATAGTGTTGTGTCAACGGGAACTGGGTTACTATCTGCTGGGGTTGGGGTTAGAAGGGGTGTAGCTGGTTCTCTGTCCAACTGGGTAGGGGTACAATCTGCGTGAGTTTGGATTATGTGTGGTGGGGCTGGTTCTTGGGCAAGTACAACCATGGTTCTATCTCCATCGATAGGTAGCACGATTTTTTCTGAAGACCGTGTTTTTACTCCCACAGATACTGCCATCACCCCTCCAATTGAAATGGCTGATAAACAAGAAAAGTAATTGAATGTACAGACATTGTAAGATAGACAGGTGCAATGGATAGTAGGGAAGAAAACAGGGCATGAAATAATTCACATTTATGTTGTCTAACCGAACAGAATAGCAGCACATAATTTCACATATATGATGGCTACTTAAACAGGATAACATGACACAATTTCACATGTATGATGGCTAACTAAACAGGATAGAATGATATACTTCAAAATATGATGACTATGTAAACATGATGACATGATATACTATACGATGTGTCTATTAAAGTGGTTGGCATGCCATAAATCACAAACATGCCGTCGATGGAAACATCATGGCATGATATAATTCATAGATAGAATGACATAATTCAAAATACGATGACTATGTGAAGTGTGAATAGGATGAGATGATATAACTATATTATGTCTTTAGAAAATGGGTTGGCATGCCATAATTCAGATACATGTTGTATATGTAAACATCATGGCATGATATAATTCAAATATATGATTTATATACTAAGGAAGTGAGCAGAGGGCAATCGCATATATGATGTGTCAACTAAGGAGATGGCATTCAATATCATGTATATGATGTAAAAACTAAGCATTGCAATACAACATATGCATGATATGAGTAATATAACCCTGCCAAGTTTGAGCATACACCTCAGGAGGATAATAGGACTGGTCATCTGTCTCTAAATCCTCCTCTGAAGAGTGATATGTAACCAGCAAGATATCTGCTTCACCAGGTAGCATTGTCTGCTCTGAAGACCTTGTTTTCACTCCAGATTTCTCCATCACCAATTCAAATGGATGTTGCATAGGAAGAGCAGTTGAATATACAAACATTGTCGACAAAAGCAATGAGAAATACAAAAAAGGACGGCATGATATAATTCACATATATGATGCTTGGCTAAACAACATGTCATTGCATAATTCACATATATAATGCCTTGCAATAAGATAGCATTGCATAATTCACATATATAATGTCTTGCAACAAGATGGCATTGCATAATTCACATATATGGTAATTAGACACTAAAAATACGGCATTCACACAAAGCATGTCTAAACTAAGCAAATGACATAGCAACGCAAGATACCATACACACGATATGAGCAATATAACCCTGCCAAGTTAGAGCATGCACCTCGGGGGGGGGATAGGACTGGTCATCCGTCTCTAAATCCTCCTCTGAGGAGCTATCTGTAACCAACAAGACATGTGCTTCATCAGATAGCATTGTCTGCTCTGAAGACCTTGTTTCCACTCCAGATTTTCCCATGACCGTGCCGAATGGCTGATGCACAGGAAGAGTAATTGAATGTACTACAATTATTGACAAATTTAACATGTAATAAAAAAATGATGTCATGATATAATTCACATATAAGATGACTGGCTAACCAGGGTGGCATATATGATGCCTGGCTAAACAAGATGGCATTGCATGATTCACATATACGATAAAGAAAATAAACAGATGGCATTGACACAAAGCATGTCTAAACTAAGCAGATGACATCTTTGATGTATACAGTAAGCAATGCAAGGCACCATATGCATGATTTTACCAACATCAGCATGCCAAGTTAGAGCGAAGACCTCATGGGGTAAATAGGAGTGGTCTTCTGCTTCTGAATCCCCCTCAGAACAGTTATCTACCTCTTGATTACGATCCAAAATGGGTGGAGGGGGGCTGCCTTTGCGCCCACCATGGAGCAACGTCTGCACGAAATTTTATTGCCACGCAAGGCTCGTCTCTTTTGCTCTACATGTTCAGTTCCATTGTGTACAATAACTGACATGCATAGGAATAAAACATAGTGAGATTATGTAAGGAGTGCATGCACAAATCCAGAGTGATGGTAGCAAACTGTGGATAGACCCAAAACAAATGATAGCATGCAGATAATAGCTTTAGTTAAAAAATACAGATAATGGCTCCTTTAATGTTTGTTTGCACCCAACATGAAACTCATTGTAGACACCCGAGATTAACCAGATAGTAGACAAATAGTACTGATTGCTGCCCCAATATGTGCCCCACAACCATTTAAAAACTCAAGTTTCAGCATAAGTTTGGACCTGAGTCGGAGTCTAATAGGTGAACACGATGATAAAGTAGCATGTCATCATATTAAGCAATGCATAACGTAAGCAGACACGGAAGAGTGCGACCTCTCTTGTGGACCCGTGTAGTCCTCAAGGTAATCTGCTCAATTGATGATGGTAATGCAGTTGTCTTGGCTGCCGGCGGCGGGGAAGAAGATCTGAGGCAGCGAAAGACAGTCTAGAGAGCGGATCCCTACTGTGGTGAACCCTTTCGTCGTTGGAGCAGCTGAGCTAGGGTGGAAGACAGCACCGCAGGGGCAGGACAAACCACACAAGGTTTTCTTTGACACATATCTGTAACAGAAGTAATTGTGTAAGTGCTTGTTTGAATTTGAGGATTCTAACAATGTAGGGATAGGAAATAGACACGAATAGGATAGGAATGCATGTGCAAAACAGAGAATTTAAAAACACATGATTCCTGCCAATCTGGGTGTTTGGTTCACAAGAATTGGAAGATCACAGGATGCAAAGAAGCATGGTGAGATTAAGTCAAACCAAAAGAAGTGTACAACCTCTTTGGCGAAGCCATGTCGATCTCAGCGTGATTGGGTTGGCCGGTGAGGATGCTCCGACTGACTTGGCTATCAGAGGAGGGGAAGAAGATCTTAGGCGTCTGGAGATGGAGCCCGAGGCATTGCTCCACTGTGATGGAGGGTTTTGTTGTTGGAGCAGCTCCGGTGAGTGATACGACGCCGAGGCTGAAGGAGGACAAGAGAGACAACGTTAACCTGAGTGGAATTCTAATAGCATCTCCAATAGATGACATAAAATACATAACCACAAAGTGCTAGATGTATACATCATCCACTCATCTCTGAACTTAACTGTCGAAACTGAATTTAACTGTCGAAACTGAACTTAACTATCGAAACTGAATTTTGCTGTCGAAACTGAATTTTACTGTCGAAACTGAATGCACTAGAGGTGAGGTTACATGTCAGTCGACTGACTTTTTCATCTCTGGTCAGTCGATTTTGCAGCCGTTGGATACGAAATCAAGGGCCTGCGGTTCATTTTCAACCTCCACCCCCCTGAGCCGCCAGCCACCACCAACCAAACAGCCGGCCCTCGCCGCCCGCGGCCGGCGGTGCGCCGCCCCGCCCGCCCCAAAAACACTCCCCACCTTCGGTCTGCCGCCGCCCCGGCAATCCCTGTAGGCCCCCCCCCCC
>NC_041382.1:186308092-186316676 GCF_002162155.2 Triticum dicoccoides | reverse complement strand
CGGTGAGCCCCCCTCCCCGATGCGGCTGGTTCTTCCTTAACTCCGGCGATCCTCCCCACCCCCTAAAAATCGACTGACCCAAAAGTCAATTCAGTCGACTGAAGTGTAGCTAAATCGGAGCAGCATCGCAAGTAAGAGCAAGAGCGAGAGCAGCAGCGCGAGCAAGAGCAGACCAGGTAGGGGACCGAGAGCAAGAGCAGAGCAGCAGCGCGAGAGAGAGCTAAAGCATCAGCAGTTCCTACTGATGTGGACGTCGCCGCCGAGGGAGCGACGCCTTGGAGGAAGTGGCCGGCGACACCGCCGTGGATGGAGCCGCGCTGTGTCGGCTCGGGACCGAGCGCCGGCAGCACCGTGAGATCGAATCAAGAAGAAAATGCGGCGATTAGTGTACAACCTCTTTGGTGGCGCTGATTAGGCCGCAGCTTCATCCGAGGAAACGGTGATGATGATGCTCTTCCAGTGGTGTAGGTGAAGACGACAGTGTGGGAATGGAGGTGGCGCTAAAGATTAGGGGAACGTCGAGGCAGCTCCTTGGAGGTTGAGGACGGGGTGGCTGAACCGGCGAGACGACCAGATCAACGGCGGATCCTCATCCGGTACAGTGGATGAGGGACGTCGAGGTGTTGCTGTGGACGATGTCGTCGGGGAAGAGGCTCCGGCTGGGTGGCAGACGGAGGAGGGTGTGGGGCTTCGCAGGTTTTGCCAGCCTCGGTGTACGAATGGGTGGGCGGGTGGGATGGGAGTGGGGAACCATGGCTTAGGGACGCTCTTGTCCGAAATGTGGGGTAAGTTACGAAAGTACCCCCACCGATTTGACGCGGTTCTTTCGGTTCAGGGGTATCACGGGCATTTCGCGTGTCAGGATTTCATAGGAGGTGGGAGTTTTCGCGCGCGTTGTAATTTTGGAATAGCAAGGTGCGAGTTGAGATGGAGGGAGTTGTCGGAGCACAACGAGACAAAGATTTATCTTAAATATTTCGCGGTAACAAGGCACGGGTTGAAGAGGCGGAAGTTTCACAGCACGATAGACAGAGACGCTAGCTTGAAATTTCGGCATAACAAGGCGCAGCTTGAAATTTCGGGAGAACAAGCTTAACGTGTACCCAAAATAAAAAGAAGACAATTTAGACTAGTATGATATACTACGTACAATGTGTTTAACACGCATAACACACAACACACACACACACACACACCATTTAGACTAGTAAGGTACACGTGCATTGCACGCATGAGATTTGGCAACCAAATTATGAATAAATACCACATTATAGTATGTAAGCTTTGAGTCATATATGCATGATGTAGATGTTCGTTTAATTCTTATAGTTCATTTCATTCAAAATCATCTAGTTTTTATAAGAAAGCTAATCTATTTTAAGATTCATGGAATTATGCGTTGTAAGGCATAAAGTAAAAACAAATCATGTAGAAAAACATTTGGGCAATTCTGATACGGAAGATTCTATAACAAAGAAGAAGTGATTGTGTTTTGAGGTTTGTGCATTATGCTTAAGTTCAACCATAGAGTTTTCTAGATTGTACATGTGGCAAAATCTGGTGGAATCTAGATGATATCTAACGGCCAGTAGTGCTCAAATTTGCCAGCTCTGCACCATCGGATTGGCCTCATCCAACGACCATCTTTCAAAGTTAAAGTTATCCGCACACTATATAAAAAATATAAAATATAATATATATAGGGGTATAGATATAGATATGTGATGCAAAAGCCACCCATCATCTCCAATTAGAATAGTGTACCCATGCACGGATGCAATGTGGCCAAACGATGTCTACCATCGATATCTCAAATTCAAACCAGTCTGACCTTGTTCAATGTGTATACATTACAACATGCTCGTTTCCAAACCACACCACACAGATCTCCGTTATATTCATGCATGCATGGGTTTCAAACATCATGATCTCTTATTCAAATATTTGAATTCAACTTTACATTGATTATGACCTCACCTAGTCTTTTACACCCACACATTGGTCTTCTCTTTATAATTGTACCACTAACTTTCTCTCGTGCATGCATCACACACACTACCAGTCGGCATTATCCATCGCACGCATGCAATCTTTTTCTTCAGGACGGTCTCCCATGAAGGCACACACACACACACACATCCCCCTCTCCATCATATCGGGCATTCTTTATCTCTCACGTGCATGCACAATGATCGATGTTCCTCTATGTGTGTGTGTGTGTGTGTGTAGCTAGGTCTTTCATAGTTTTCCACATAAACCAATCAATCTATATATCTAGTGAGGTCTCACCCTCTTTACCACGTCCACACCCATCAGTCTATACCTCTCTATATATGATTACATATATAGCTAATACACCCACATTAATTATATATTCAACGCCCCCCTCTCATCATCCATGCCTTCTGCTTCATCTCTTAGACACGCGTGATACGTCTCCAACGTATCTATAATTTTTGATTGTTCCATGCTATTATATTATCTGTTTTGGATGTTAATGGGATTTATTTTACACTTTTATATTATATTTGGGACTAACCTATTAACTGGAGGCCAAGCCCAAATTGCTGTTTTTTTGTCTATTTCAGTGTTTCATAGAAAAGGAATATCAAACGGAGTCCAAACGGAATGAAACCTTTGGGAACGTGATTTTTGGAACAGACGTGATCCATAGGACTTGGAGTGGACGTCAGGCAATCAACAAGGCGGCCACGAGGCAGGGGGCCGCGCCCTCCCCCTCGTGGGCCCCTCGTTGCTCCACCAACCTACTTCTTCCTCCTATATATGTTCACATACCCCGCAAAAATCCAGGAGCACCACGAAACTCTATTTCCACCGCCTCAACCTTCTGTACCCAAGAGATCCCATATTGGGGCCTTTTCCGGAGCTCCGCCGGAGGGGGCATTTATCACGGAGGGCCTCTACATCAACTCCATGGCCCCTCCGATGATGTTTGAGTAGTTTACGTCAGACCTTCGGGTCCATAGTTATTAGCTAGATGGCTTCTTCTCTCTCTTTGGATCTCAATACGAAGTTCTCCTCGATTCTCTTGGAGATCTATTCGATGTAATCTTCTTTTGCGGTGTGTTTGTAGAGATCCAATGAATTGTGGGTTTATGATCAAGTTTATCTACGAACAATATTTGAATTTTCTCTGAATTCTTTTATGTATGATTGGTTATCTTTGCAAGTCTCTTCGAATTATCAATTTTTGGCCTACTAGATTGATCTTTCTTGCAATGGGAGAAGTGCTTAGGTTTGGGTTCAATCTTGCGGTGCTCGATCCTACTGACAGAAAGGGAAACGACACGTATTCTATTGTTGCCATCGAGGATAAAAAGATGGGGTTTATATCATATTGCATGAGTTTATCCCTCTACATCATGTCATCTTGCTTAAGGCGTTACTCCGTTCTTACGAACTTAATACTCTAGATGCATGCTGGATAGCGGTCGATGTGTGGAGTAATAGTAGTAGATGCAGGCAGGAGTCGGTCTACTTGTCACAGACGCGATGCCTATATACATGATCATACCTAGATATTCTCATAATTATTCACTTTTCTATCAATTGCATGATAGTAATTTGTTCACCCACCGTAATACTTATGCTATCTTGAGAGAAGCCACTAGTGAAACCTATGTCCGCCGGGTCTATTCTCCATCATACAAGTTTCTAATCTATTTTATTTTGCAATCTTTACTTTCATATGTATCATAAAAATACCAAAAATACTTATCTTATTATTATCATCTCTATCAGATCTCACTCTTGCAAGTGGCCGTGAAGGGATTGACAACCCCTTTATCTCGTTGGTTGCGAGGTTCTTATTTGTTTGTGTAGGTACGAGGTGACTCGCGCGTGGTCTCCTACTGGATTGATACCTTGGTTCTCAAAAACTGAGGGAAATACTTACATTGCTTTACTGCACCACCCTTTCCTCTTCAAGGGAAAACCAACGCAGTGCTCAAGAGGTAGCAGCGCGCACAATGGCGAAGACAGGGGCAACAAGGGCCCTGCCCCCTAACATCACTATATATCGAGGCTAATATGAATGTGATCATTAGAAAATTGCTGGTAAAAATGGTTTAAGTTGATGAATTGGCCCTCCTCGTATAGGATTAGCAATGCTTGGCCCCCTATCTCATGGGACATTTTTCATGGCTCCTCCACTACACGCAACAGCGCACGTTCTCGCCCCTCTCTCTAAATATCGATCTTGCAGTTGTGCACTCCTTCATAGTATCCCTCCACTCGGCCCCTTGCACCATCTTCTAGCCCCCCACTGGATTTTTCCACATATACAATCTAGCAGACTCCATGGTTGAACTTAAGCATAATGCACAAATATCAAAACAACAGTGGTTCTCCTTTGTTCTAGAATCTTCCCTATCATAACTGCCCAAACTTTTTTCTAGTTGAATTGCCATTATTTGTTTTTTACTTTATGCTATACAACACACAATTCCATGAATCATAAAATAGATTAAGGGCTTCTTTGATTCAAAGGATTCTCGAAGGAATTTTGGAGGATTCTAATCCTTAGGAATTTTTCCTATCTTGGTTGTTTGATTCGTAGGATTGTAAACCATAGGAATTTTTCCATATGATTCATTTGCACTAGATTTCATAGGAAACATCCCATCCACTCAAACCTCTTTGAAAGAATTTTGCGTTTTTTCTATGCACAATCAAACACTCGTACCATCCTGTAGGATTCAACACGAAATTCCACTCTAATCCCATGTTCTTCCTATTCCCGCGTTTTGGAAATCCTACGAATCAAAGAGGCCCTAGGTTTTTTATAAAGACTAATTGATTTTGAATGATATGAACTATAAGAATTAAAGAAGGTCTACATCAGGCATATATGACTCAGAGCTTACATGCTACAGTTCATAATTTGGTTGTAAAATCTGATGCGTGCAATGCACGTGTACCTTACTAGTACTTCGAGTATGTGCAAAACACAATGGCACGCTACACAATGTCTCTCTTACAGTTCATGAATCCACGCAGCACACGTGGAGGCGTTGTCGCGACATCCTTGTGTGGATTGATCACAGTGACGTGCTGCTGGTTCCAGGAGAATGTACTCGTCCTCCCTGAGCCGCATTGGCGGTACATGCACGAAGCAAAGATGTGCACGCACGCCATGCACGCACTCATTCCCTCGCACGAACACGCGGGTACTCAGGCGAACGCAATTTTGTACCAAGATCCACCCCATGTGATAATTTGACGCGTGTAAAGTCCTTCACTTCATTGATGGTCAATTAATATAGCGCATGCAAATTGAGTGGACGTGAGGGCGGAAGAAAGACATTACTACTCCACTGCGCGCATGCGAGTAGTTAAATCATGGGTTGCTAGTAGTACTTCCATTGGTCTCCTTCGTATTTTGTGCCAATTTTTGACAGTAACATAATATTTACACATCTGAGCAGTGTAGTCTACTTGAAACTTATGTTCCACTAAACTCATCGGGAGTCGTTTTAGGCCTCAAAACCAAAAACCATCAATTAATCTTTACCTTGTTCCCATCACATTCGAAAGTACTAGCGCTACAATTAAGTGCAAGCCTGCTCACACCTACCAGTACGTACCAAACCTGAACGTGTTCCCACTATGCAGGTTTTAGTACTAGTGCTAGTACTTAGGTTATAAAAAGGGGAACTACCTAACCGAAAATTACTCTACCTTCCTCCTCATAAGTCCTCCTTCTTCGTCCGTCCTTGCCATGGCCGGTGTGCAGAGCTCTAGGTCAAGAACTACTCGTAACAAGGGAGCGGCAACCAAAGCTGCGGAAAAAAAGAGAGGGCTCATCGCCACACAGAGACCTCGAAAGATCTCTCACAGGCAGGCGATGGCTCCCAGGAGCACCCGAGACGCGGAGGCGAACATGCGGCGCTGGTGTCGTTATCCCTCGACGGCATGTTCGATCAGCTCAATAAGCACCTCAATAAGCAGAAGGAGTTCATCCACGGCTTGGTGGAGCTGCTGAAGGAGAGCCTCGACGACATGCCCGCTGATCTCAATGAGCAGGGGGAGTTGACCGCTGGCTTGGTGATGCTGCTGAAGAAGAGCATTGCCTCGGAGAAGAAGGCGACCGACGAAATCCTGCAACTTCAGGAGGATAAGGCGAATCTCTGCCACAAGATCGACCGACTGAAGGAGGAGAACACCGGCTGGAAGAAGCTGCATGAGAATAGTATTTCCTCGACGAAGATGTTGTAGGCCCTCGTCATGGAACAGACGGAGGAGTTGGCGAAGCTCCGCATCGAGCACCCGACTGCTATCAAGGTATGTAATGCGGCCTTGGAACATATGATGAAGGCTCGCGTCGAGAAATCCCGTGTCATGGACACAATGCTGAAGATGGCGGAGGAGACGCGCAAGGAGATGGAGGTCGTGGAGGCGATGAAGAAGCAGTTACGACTCCGCGGCCAGCAACCCTTCATGTAGTGAGAGCAGTGCCCCAGACTTGTGTGTGCGTCTTCCTTCTTTTTCTGGGGTGATAATCCTCCTTCTTCTTTTGCTCCTGTGTTTCTTATTTTGCTTCGGGTGTTTGGCCGCATGTGTCACCTTCTCTACGAGGCATGAATAGAACACTACAAAAAAATACACTTCCGTGATGATACGTGTTTGTCACAGTAGGTCGCATTTTTTGTCATGCATGTACATCCATGACAATTTTATGACAGAATCAAGATAGTCATACCTGTGCTGTCATAGAAGTGTTCCATGACATTACCAAAATTATCATCACGGAAGTGTCCACTTCCATGACGATAAATCGCGCGTCACAGAAGTGCTTTCGTCAAGGGTGACCGACACGTGGCATCCACCGTAACGGAACGCCGTTAAGCTATCAGGTCTGGTTTTGGATCCGATAACCCACTAACAGCCCCGACCAATGGGGATTTTCCACGTGTAAAATCATCATTGGCTGGAGGAAACACGTGTCGGCTCACTGTTGGGAGAGATGTCATCCACTCATTAGACAGAAGGCGCCTATGATACGTCGACACGTGGCATGACCCAATAGAGGCCCATTCCAGTGAAAAGGCCAGCCCATTGGACTTGGTTAAAAGGTGGCCGGTGGGCCCACGGAAAGCCTGTTAACGGCCTGTTCGCATATAGCCCATTTACAACCCGCTAACCCAGGGCCCGTTACGACCTATCCGAATTAGGCCCAGTAGCGCCATCTGGGTCGTCCAATATGATTCCCGCCCATTTTAAGTTCCGGCCCTTGTATGGCCCATGACGTCTTTCGGCCCAGGTGAGGCCCTTTGTAACTCTTGGCCCATTAACGGCCCGTGGTGAAACTGGCCCGTAATGAACAGTGTATCACTTTATACCCATTAATGGCCCATTAATCCATTGGGCCGTTTGCATCCCATGTTATCTTTCGGCCTTCTGAGGGCCCATTTATTCTTGGGCTCATTTCAAGCATTCGGTTACTTACGGCCCGTTATTGCCATTTTCTGCTTGTGGGCCAAATTCAGCCCGTGGTTATAGTCGGCCCGTTTGTGGCCCGTTAATACGTTGGGACATTTTCATAGTGTCATCGAATACGACCTATTAACGACGGCCCGCTATGGTCGGCCCATGAATGGATGATAACCCACAAGTATAGGGGATCACAACAGTTTTTGAGGGTAGAGTATTCAACCCAAATTTATTGATTCGACACAAGGGGAGCCAAAGAATATTCTCAAGTATTAGCAGCTGAGTTGTCAATTCAACCACACCAGGAAACTTAATATCTGCAACAAAGTATTTAGTAGAAAAGTAATATGGTAGTAGTGGTAACATGTAACACCTCGGATGTAACTTTCGCAATTTGTACTCCAACTCTTGCCGTTTCCGGCGTTAAGTTATTTTATCTTCTCGGGTTCGGGTCTTTGTCTCCGTGTGTTGTTATCGTTGTCAAGCATCTCATATCATGTCATCATGTGTATTGCATTTGCATACGTGTTCATCTCATGCATTCGAGCATTTTCCCCGTTGTCCGTTTTGCATTCCGGCGCTTCGTTCTCCTCCGGTGGTAATTTCTAGTTTTCTTTCGTGTGTGGGGATTAAACATTTCCGGATTGGACCGAGACTTGCCAAGCGGCCTTGGTTTACTACCGGTAGACCGCCTGCCAAGTTTCGTATCATTTGGATGTCGTTTGATACTCCAACGGTTAACCGAGGGACCAAAAAGACCTCGTGTGTGTTGCAGCCCAACACCCCTCCAATTTGGCCCAAAACCCACCTAACTCTGCTCCATCATCTAGAGTGTTCGATCATGATCGCGTGGCCGAAAACCGCACCTCATTTGGACTCTCCTAGCTCCTCCTATGCCTATATATAGGTCCTCCCCAAAAATTCCGGATCAAACCCTAGCCCCTCTCCTCCTCCGACCGCCGGACAAAATCCGGACGGCCGGACGTGTCCGCCCAATCCGCCCGGGCCAATCCCGCAAGGCCACGTGGCGCCATGCCCACTTCACCGCATTCCGCCGCCGGCGGCCCGCGGGGCCCGCGTCTGGCCCGCGGGGCCCGTTTCCCCGCCGCTCCCCCGCGCCAAGCTCCAGGGA
>NC_041382.1:186304047-186307875 GCF_002162155.2 Triticum dicoccoides | reverse complement strand
CGCGCTGTCCTCGTCGCCGGCGGGTCCTCCGGCGGCCGGATCCGCCCGATCCGGCCTCCTCCGACTTCCCCGGCGCCGCCCCGCGCCTCCTCCGGCGAAACTCCGGCCGGCCATCCTCGGATTGCGTGCGCCGCCATCTACAGTACAGCTACAGTGCGATCCAGATCTGGATCGGGGTGAACAGTAAACCCTAATCCAGAGGTTGATTTTTTTGTCTAAGTCCCGAAATTGCAGATTCAAGTGCCCCTGTTCGTAGCCCCGGAACTTTGCATCCGTAGCTCCGATTCATGCATATAGCATATCAAAATGTTCATCTCAGAGAGTACATCATTTCATTCCATTGCATCATTTTCATTAAAGTTCATCTTGATGCCCGAAATGCTATTAGAAGAGGGCTACTTGAGTCAATTGTCAGATCTGCTACTCCGTTTAGCACTTTTGTCATTTTTGCCATGATTAATGTGTGCATGATACGCCCGTGAGTCCTACATGTGTTTTGTTAAGGGTTTTTTCATCTCTCCAGAGGTGCAACCCATGTATTTTTAGGATGTGTGTGGTGACTTGTGCAAGCTTGCAAAGTGGTGCACTTGCTAATTCTGTTTTCAGGGAGTTAGTAATTTCACTAAGTCCTGGGATTGTTTATCTCACGATGCCATATGTTCATGTTGTTTCCTAGTGATCCGTGCCTCTTTTGAGGATGATCAGTAAAGGAGTTTTGTTAATCTTGTAGTGCTCTATCCATCCATGTCTTTGTTTGCAATTATGGAGCACCCTAGCTTGAGTCAATCGAGGTCTACTTTTGCTTCGTTGCGAATCTGGGCAGATCGTCAACTTGTTTGCGATTTTGCCGATGTTATTGTAGTTGATCCGTGCATGCTATGCCATTGTTCTTGCCATGTTTTGTGCCTTCTTAAGGGGTGTATGCTTGTCTTGCCATGACTTGCACCGTGGTGAGAGCATCGAGCTCGTAAACATGCCTTCGTGAGTTATGTTTCAGCATGTCCTAGTTTTCACTAAGTCTGAAAACTGATTATGTTTTTGCTATGTTCGTGTGCTTATTAGTATATTTTGTGATCCCTTTTGGCTCAAGGTCACTAAGGGACTTTTGTTAAGCTTGTTGAGTAGCTCCATGCCATGTATTTCTTTGTCATGTTTAGGTCATGTAGCATGTTGTTTTGTTGCTCCGAAGAGGGCTATATGATCTGAAATTCCAGACATGTGTTAATTTCACTAAGTCTGAGATTTGTTTTCCATTTGCGTTTTTGCCATGCTTGTTTGAACCTGTTAATAGATGAATTGGCCATAGCTCAGTGCTAGACTTTTGTTAAGCATCTTGAATGCTTCCTTGCCATGTATTTTGATGCCATGTTTGGGTGCTGTAGCATGTTCTTTTCGTTGCATTTAGATGCCTACTTGCTGTAAATCGCAGACAGGTGTCATATTTGAATCGCTTGCCATTTTCAAACCGTAACTCCGATTTCGGCGTTCTTTATATCATTTTCAAGTGATTTCATCTCATCTTTCCAGTGGCACACTTGGATTTCCATGTTGAGGCTAGGTTCATGCATTCCCTGTCATATCTTGCATTTTGCATCCCGCATCGCATCCCGCATAGCATATCATCTTTGCATCGTGTTGCTTGAGTTTGCACGTGGTTGATTGTATCCCTGTTGCTTGTTTGTATTGTTTGGGTAGAGCCGGGAGACGAGTTTGCTAACGAGGAGCCCGTTGAGTTTGCTTTTGAGGATCCAGTCAACTCTGACAACTGTGCAGGCAAGATGATCCTACCCTCGAAATCACTACTATCTTTGCTATGCTAGTTTGCTCGCTCTTTTGCTATGCCATTGCTACGATGCCTACCACTTGATTGCAAGCCTCCCAAATTGCCATGTCAAACCTCTAACCCACCATTGTCCGAGCAAACCGTTGATTGGCTATGTTACCGCTTTGCTCAGCCCCTCTTATAGCGTTGCTAGTTGCAGGTGGAGATTGGAGGCCGTTCCTTGTTGGAACATCATTTATTTACTTGTTGGGATATCATTATATTGCCTTGTTATCTTAATGCATCTATATACTTGGTAAAGGGTGGAAGGCTCGGCCTCTCGCCTAGTGTTTTGTTCCACTCTTGCCGCCCTAGTTTCCGTCATATCGGTGTTATGTTCCCGGATTTTGCGTTCCTTACGCGGTTGGGTTATAATGGGAACCCCTTGATATTTCGCCTTGATTAAAGCTTTTCCAGCAATGCCCAACATTGGTCTTACCCTTTGCCACCTAGCCTCTTTTTCCCTCGGGTTTCCGGAGCCCGCGGGTCATCTTATTTTAAACCCCCCCCAGACCAGTGCTCCTCTGAGTGTTGGTCCGACCGAGTAGACTGCGGGGCCACCTCGGGGCAACTTGAGGGTTGGTTTTACTCGTAGGATGTCTCATCTGAATGTGCCCTGAGAAAGAGATATGTGCAGCTCCTATCGGGATTTGTCGGCACATTCGGGCGGTGTTGCTGGTCTTGTTTTAACCTGTCGAAGTGTCTTGAGTTACCGAGATACCGAGTCTGATCGGAATGTCTTGGGAGGAGGTCTATTCCTTCGTTGACCGTGAGAGCTTGTCATGGGCTAAGTTGGGACTCCCCTGCAGGGATTGAACTTTTGAAAGCCGTGCCCGCGGTTATGGGCAGATGGGAATTTGTTAATGTCCGGTTGTAGATAACTTGAACCTTAATTTAATTAAAATGAATCAACTGAGTGTGTTACCGTGATGGCCTCTTCTCGGCGGAGTCCGGGAAGTGGACACGGTGTTGGAGTAATGTTTGCGCAGGTTGCTCTCTAGATTCACGCTCGCGCTTTGTCACCTCTTCTCGCTCTCTATTGCAAATAAGTTAGCCACCATACTTGCTAGTCGCTTGCTGCAGCTCCATATATTTACCTTGCCTTACCTATAAGCTTAAATAGTCTTGATCGCGAGGGTGCGAGATTGCTGAGTCCCTGTGGCTCACAGATTACTATTCCACCAGATGCAGGGCCTGATGATTCCTCTCCAGGAGACGCGTATGAGCTCAAGTGGGAGTTCGACGAAGATTCTCAATGTTACTATGTTTCCTTTCCCGATGATCAGTAGTGGTGCCCAGTTGGGGGTGATTGGGACCGTGTCACATGTTGGGTTCTCTTTTATTTTGGCGCCGTAGTCGGGCCATGAGTGTTTGGATGATGTAATGTTATTTATGTACTTGTTTGACGTGGCGAGTGTAAGCCAACTATGCTATCTCCCTTTTATTATTTATATTACATGGGATGTTGTGAAGATTGCCTAACTTGCGACATATGCCTTCAATGTGATTATGTCTCTAAGTCGTGCCTCGACACGTGGGAGCTATAGTCGCATCGAGGGTGTTACATAACGATAGCAAATGGTAATGATAACAAAAGTAATGTTTTTGGTATTTTGTAGTGATTGTAATAATAGCAACGGAAAAGTAAATAAGGAGAGAACAATCTAACTTATAAAGGATGAAAGGGTTCGTAGTCACAACCAAGGTGGCCACGTCGCCTTTAATTCGCCATGAACAGTACTCATGCCACCGCCTGTTATTTTCGTGCCCCGCCAGGGGCGTTTCCGTAATTTTGCATCCAGGCGTATAAAAGGCAGCCTCCCCCGTGGAGAAGACCTAGCCGCCGCCTCCCGTCCCAGTCGCCTCCTCCTCCTCCTCTCTCTCTCTCTCTCTCTCTCTCTCTCTCTCTCTCTCGCTAACCCCTCTCTCTCCCCATAGCGCCGGCCGGTTCCGGCCAGCTCCGGCCCGCGCATCTCCCCCGTGACCCCCGCCCCCTCTCCTGCGCC
>NC_041382.1:186303032-186303453 GCF_002162155.2 Triticum dicoccoides | reverse complement strand
TGAGCTTCTCCGATTGACCTAGACAGGGCCACGACAGCATAAGCAAGGGTGGGGGCGAGCAACCCTCTGAAGCCGGTAGCAGCCGTGCCCCTCCTCCTCACCTTCGCTTCTTCCCTCCTCCTCTCCAATCTGTGATGCCCATCTGCGTCCTTGATTTTCCAGTTTTCTGATAATCTAATTTTGATTCTCATATTCTGGTTACTTGTGGAGAGTAGAAGAAGAATTTTGAGAATGAGATTGATAAAGATGAACAAGGTGAACTCTCTCTCTCAAATACAGTCACGCTTGATGTTTGATTTTTCTGTGTAAGAGAGCACGTGACATGATTTTGTATTTCTATTACCCACTGACAAAAGCTAAATTTGTAAACGGAGGTTTCAAAAGTGTTTGTTTTAATCTTGTAGTCTGACAGAACAGTACA
>NC_041382.1:186242479-186302666 GCF_002162155.2 Triticum dicoccoides | reverse complement strand
CCATTACCATTCATTTCGTCAGAAAGCATAGGTGTTTTAAATGTCTGCATGCCCCATACAATAGAATTTATAATAGATAGTGTTTTTTAACTTCTCATTATAGCCTCAAGTCGGCTAAGAAAAGTGATTATGCATGTCTTACAAACAAATTGACATCATTCTTGTTGGTACAAGATACGCCCTACCACAGATATTACCTGCTATCATATGCTGTAGAGTTACTAAACTCTGAGTTCCTGGATAGTATAAACGGATGCTTGATTGGTACATCTGCACATTGTCCTGTGTACTCATTCTAAACAGACCAAATTCAGGAATCTAACGATGCTTTACAGTTAATCCTCTCAAATTAAATACAGTGAAATCAAACAATTTAATAGCTTGGCTGTTTGTTTCCAGGAAGTAACGGTCAAGGAAGAAGAGTTAGATGCCTCTGAAGATGTTGATGGTAAACATATGTCTTGGTTTTGATATTATACACGTTGTCACGCTAACTTTTGAACCCTTCTTAATTATCACATATGTATAGACTAGCCGCTTTGTCACAAGCATGGCAGCTTGCTCAACTATCTCCATTGCCTGCATACAGCTGTTTCAGAACAGCGTCGATCAACCCAGGTTTATGTTTCCTTTCCAAGGGCGTTCGAATATAATTACCATCCATCAATTACAGATGTTACCAGTACTGAGTGTGTGCCTTATTAGTTTGTTCTTTACTATAGAGTTCAGTTGTAGAAGAACGAAACGAAGCACACATCAGGAAGTCATGCTCTTTCCAACAACAACAGCAAAAGTAAGTGATGATTCATGTTTATCTCTGATATGGTTGTTTCCTCCCATAATAAAGTATATGGGAATCTGGGCTTGCATATTAATATATCTTCAGATACTTTGTTTTGGGAAGTTGATAGAAATCAGTGGTTGTGCTTAAGCTTCCGTTCTTTATTTACCTTCTAGGAATAAATTCAAATGATTAGTATATGCATAGCAGTGTAATGCAAGTGATAGCTGTGGTAAGGCCCAAGTGAGTAGCACTTCTCCGACCGATTTGGTTACCAATTTAGTTGTTGAGGCTTTCCTTCATGTGAGGTGATTTGTGGCTTTTGTTTCTACGATTAGGCGCATATAAGAGAACTTGAGGAAGAAGTGAAGCTCCTCAAGAACCTTTCGCACCCCAATATTGTGGTTAGTAGATGAAAGATCGATTACATTTTAGATACTCTATACTTGACTGCTAGACTGCAGTTGTTTGATCTACTTCCTGTGATTTGAGAAGAGGTACCTCGGGACTGTCTGTGAGGAAGACACACTGAATATCCTGCTGGAGTTTGTTCCTGGAGGGTCTATCCAGTCGCTTCTTGGAAAACTCGGTTCATTCCTGGAGGCAGTAAGTAACCATCAATCATGCGGTTTTCTGTGATTTGACTTGCAGAAGAGAAACTGATTCGTTGCGTATTTTGATCAGGTCATTAGGAAGTATACTAGGCAGATTTTGCAAGGGTTGGGATATCTGCATAGCAATGCAATAATACATAGAGACATTAAGGTAAAAACTCTGAAGCCTGAATATACTAGAATCTTTGTGTCATTGATTGTTTGTTTGTGCTAATTATCTTGGTGATCATGGGATTGTTTTACAGGGTGCAAACATTCTTGTTGATAATAAAGGCTGCATTAAGCTTGCCGGTTTTGGGGCATCTAAGCAAGTTGCCAAGTTGGTAAGATTGATGTTCAATATGCTGTTAAGGTCGAGTATAATAGCTTGGAAGAAATAAAACCTTCATGTGCTTGTCAAGTGATCAAAACAATAATTTACAACAGAATAGAAAATGCTAAACCTTTCCTGTCTAATTATGCCATCAGATTATGGATTCTTATTTATTGCTCTTGACTACCTGTGTGCATGAAACATGAAAGTGTGAGTTTGGTTCCAAGCAGGCTTATGGTAATGTTCTCTGCAGGTATTTGCATTATAGTTCCTGCATAATCTCTTGGTAATGAAGCGTTGTCCGGGGCGCTATATGGAATACCATCTCTTTCTAATGAATTTATGTGTTAGTTGTTGCCTTCTTTCATTAGATAGTTTGAATAATAATACAAACGTATGGATTTTTGTAAACTGGTATATGATTCAATGTTATATATTTTGTAAACTGGTATATGGTTACCAGAGTCACCTTGCATAATTTTTTAAAGGAAGAGTGAACGCAGTCCTGAACTTGCACTAATATATTGTGATGCTCCTACTTTTTGCAGAACAATGCAGTAATGATAAGAACTAGAATTAGACTGCATTGCAAATATGTATAGGTTACCACTTCTTCGCTGTAATTATTTGCCATGTAAAAGCCAATTCACATGTCAAAATATGCATTGAAGATCAGTTTCTTACCATTTGTAATAGTGAAACTCTTGCTTCTTTGCCCATAATAGAAAATACGCCAATTTTTTTATCACCTTAACTTGTCGATGGCATACCATCCTATCACAAACCCTCAATAATGTCTAAGTCTTTTTTTACCAGCTCTGAGATATTACATAGTGATGTCCCACAATTAAGATTATTACTGTGAAAATAATTAACCTCATGTAATTTGGTACAGCCTTCACATAAGAAGTTGTACACTAGAGGAAAGAACATGATGTCTGTGTGCGTGTGCGTGTGTGTTGGTGTGTGTGTGGGGGGGGGGGTAAAACCCCTGGGTATGCATTCTTCACTTGAACAGATTCAATAATTTATCCCAATACTCTCTTTCTATTTTTGTCTTTGAGGGAATCTAAGATTTGATGTAAATCGGTTTTCCCTTTCATTTCTTCGTAAGAATTATTGTCTGTACTATAATTATTTAATGTGGTGCATCTCTTCTAATAATCTTAGCCGACCTGGTTTACTTGTTTTGATACGATTGTTCCATGGAATCCCAGGGTCTGATGAAGCAAGGTGCAAGACACCTCAGGTACCCTGATCCGACCTCACCACACTCCTCGAGCCGGCCCCTCACGATTCTTACAATGTTATTTCTTCTCTTTCTCTAGAACCGCCTATGTTTGTGACAGTGCACTGGGGCTCAAGCGACAATGAGCAGGTTGGTGCTTTGAGTGTTTTGCCTTGCGATGTTTCGCTTGTTCTTGTTTCTTAATTTTTAGTCAGCTTACTTTGGTAAGCTCCTCTTATGGCAGGTGGGAGGATCGTTCAGCTGACCAAGTGCAGTATGACGGTGATCTCTAAACAGTTGCAAGGAGGCTAATAACATGTTAGCTCCTCTTAATATCTTGGTTGATGCCATCTGTCAGATTTAGCCCACCGAGTCCCTATTTTGCATTTACTTTGCTTCTCTAAAGTTCTCTTCGTGCTGCAAGGAAGACGCGAGGGTTAGTTGCATTCCTGCTGCCTTGCTTGAGATGAATCCATTTGGTTCTTTTGCCTTTAAATTCTATAACACATCATCGTATCTATTGGTAGGTGTCATTCTGCTTCTCCTTGCATGTCTATTTGTGCGCTTGGGTTGCAGATCAGGTTACTGACACATGGGATCGTACAGTTATTCTATTACTCAGGGCCTACCCTGGTGGTCATTATATCTCTGGGTTAAGCAAGCTGAGCAGGTTATGCAAGCTACTGTGTGAAATGCACATGCATCACTGCCTAAAAAGGGTCCAGACAGCAACGACAAGTGCTTACTATGCTCCATTAAAGCATCTAAGAAGATAATTTAGTTTGGGTGAATTTATTAATTTATTAATTAGCTTGAAGAAGAAAAATATTTCAGAACAGTGTGGTCATAGAGTTATGTTCAGTTTGGTGCTTTGGGTCATTCTGGATAAGTGATTGGGTAGCGGTTGCTGTTTACTCGCAAGGGATGAATTGGTGCAAGTGAGTTTATGAAAGCCTACTAGAACTGTTTGTTGAAGTAGTTGTATGAACATGTTGTGTGCAACTGAACTCATCTGATTGCTTATCTTTGAAAATCTTCACCTGATGTGTTGTGCATTGGTCTACAATATATTACTCATTATATTGGTCTATATTTGTCGATGTGCAGAATGAACTTGCTCATCTTGACCAATTGATGACTCTATGCAGCTGATTTGAAACACATGGTTTTATCTGTTTTAAAGAGAGTGTACTTCCATAGCCTATGTATCTTTGAAAAATGCGGATGCTACCCCGCTACAACAGCCTGCTTTAAATGACCAGCGATAAATGCAACGATTTAAGTGCCAATTATTCATGCGCCTCTCTTGTCCCATTGATGAACTTTGAACTATACACTACCCATCTATATATCTATGTATTTGTTACTATAGCGATGGCACAGGTAAAATAAACCATCTGTTGAGTTCTCCACTCCATGCTATGTTAGATCCATGTGATATATCTATGCCAACTGCGTTCGCTCCTTGTTGTTCGGGTGACAAGCTTTGTGCTTTTGTGGCCAATATAGATAAGAAATTCCCATTTATATTGCTCTGTATATGATCGTTAATTAATATACACTATTTGTAATACAATCCACATTCCATTAACTTCCATCTACATCTCCTACTTACTCACTACTATACTTGGCCATCCCTCGGGCCGGGCCAACCAAAGCCCGACGCAAAAAACCTAGGCCTGGCTGTCGGGTCGGGCCAACCAAAGTCCGATGCAAAAAACCCAAGCCCGAGCTCGGCCTAGCCCTGCTGTCGGGCCCGAGCCCAACCCGTCGGGCCTTGGGCCACAGGCTGGGCCTCTTCCTTAAAGGCGAAAACAACGGGCCCGGGCCTGCCCTGGCCAGTGCTTCGGGCTCAAAACCTAGGCCCAAGCCCAGCCCATGGACAAGGTCAGCCCGGGTCGGGTCGGGCCGACCGGGCCGGGCTGCCCATGGCCAGGACTACTCACTACCATCATCGCTTCTAATTCGCTTCTTGCGCCATTTGGCGCAACCAGGTCATCTAGTATATGGAAAGCTCGTAGGCAATGGATCGGTGATAGAGAATTATGCCGGATGTGGTTCATCATGTAACAGTCATAACCTAGGGTGACACAGAACTAGCTCCAATTCATCAATGTAATGTAGGCATGTATTCCGGATATAGTCATACATGCTTATGGAAAAGAACTTGCATGACATCTTTTGTCCTACCCTCCCGTGGCAGCGGGGTCCTAAAGGAAACTAAGGGATATTAAGGCCTCCTTTTAATAGAGTACCGGACAAAAGCATTAACACATAGTGAATACATGAACTCCTCAAACTACGGTCATCAGCGGGAGTGGTTCCGATTATTGTCACTTCGGGGTTGCCGGATCATAACACATAGTAGGTGACTATAGACTTGCAAGATAGGATCAAGAACTCTCATATATTGATGAAAACATAATAGGTTCAGACCTGAAATCATGGCACTCAGGCCCTAGTGACAAGCATTAAGCATAGCAAAGTCATAGCAACATCAATCTCAGAACATAGTGGATACTAGGGATGAAACCCTAACAAAACTAACTCGATTACATGATAAATCTCATCCAACCCATCACCGTCCAACAAGCCTACGATGGAATTACTCACGCACGGCAGTGAGCATCACGAAATTGGTGATGGAGGATGGTTGATGATGACGACGGTGACGAATTCCCCTTTCCGGAGCCCCGAACGAACTCCAGATCAGCCCTCCCGAGAGAGTTTAGGGCTTGGCGGCGGCTCCGTATCGTAAAACGCGATGAATCCTTCTCTCTGATTTTTTTCTCCTTGAAACTGAATATATAGAGTTGGAGTTGAGGTCGGAGGAGCTCCAGGGGGCCCACGAGGTAGGGGGCGCGCCCAGGGGGCAGGCGCGCCCCCACCCTCGTGGCTAGGGTGTGGGCCCCCTGGTCTTGATCTTTTGCCAGGATTTTTTATTATTTCCAAAAATAGTCTTCGTAAGGTTTCAGGTCATTCCGAGAACTTTTGTTTCTGCACATAAATAACACCATGGCAATTCTGCTGAAAACATCGTCAGTCCGGGTTAGTTCCATTCAAATCATGCAAGTTAGAGTCCAAAGCAAGGGCAAAAGTGTTTTGGAAAGTAGATACGACTGAGAAGTATCAACTCCCCTAAGCTTAAACCTTTGCTTGTCCTCAAGCAATTCAGTTGATAAACTAAAAATGATAAAGAAAAACTTTTACAAACTCTATTTGCTCTTGTTGTTGTAAATATGTAAAACTAGCATTCAAGTTTTCAGCAAAGATTATAGACTAACCATATTCACAATAATGCATAGGTCTCATGTTTACTCATATCAATGGCATAATCAACTAGCGAGCAATAATAATAAATCTCGGATGACAACACTTTCTCAAAACAATCATAATATGATATAACAAGATGGTATCTCGCTAGCCCTTTCTGAGACCGCAAAACATAAATGCAGAGCACCTTTAAAGATCAAGGACTGACTAGACATTGTAATTCATGGTAAAAGAGATCCAGTCAAGTCATACTCAATGTAAACTAACAGTAATGAATGCAAATGACAGAGGTGCTCTCTAGCGGGTGCTTTTTAATAAGAGGAGGATGACTCAACATAAAAGTAAATGGATAGGCTCTTCGTAGAGGGAAGTAGGGATTTGTAGAGGTGCCAGAGCTTGGTTTTGAAATAGAGATGAATAATATTTTGAGCAGTATACTTTCATTGTCAACATAACAACCAAGAGATTGCGATATCTTCCATGCTACACACATTATAGGCGGTTCCCAAACAGAATGGTAAAGTTTATACTCCCTCCACCAACAAGCATCAATCCATGGCTTGCTCGAAACAACGAGTGCCTCCAACTAACAAGAGTCCTAGGGGGAGTTTTGTTTGCAATTATTTTGATTTGATTTTCATAAAGCATGGGACTGGGCATTCCAGTGACCAGCCATTTTCTCGTGAGTGAGGAGCGAAGTCCAGTCCTCTTGAGAATAACCCGCCTAACATGGAAGATACAAACATCCCTAGTTGATACATGAGCTATTCGAGCATACAAAACATGATATTTATTTGAAGGTTTAGAGTTTGGCACATACAAATTTACTTGGAACGGCAGGTAGATACCGTATATAGGTAGGTATTGTGGACTCATATGGAATAACTTTGGGGTTTATGGAGTTGGATGCACAAGCAGTATTCCTGCTTAGTACAGGTGAAGGCTAGAAAAAGACTGAGAAGCGACCAGCTAGAGAGCGACAACAGTCATGAACATGCATTAAAATTAATCAACGCCGAATGCAAGCATGAGTAGGATATAATGCACCATGAACATAAATATCGCAGAGGCTATGTTGATTTTGTTTCAACTACATGCGTGAACATGTGCCAAGTCAAGCCACTCGAATCGTTCAAAAGAGGATACCACCCTATCATACCACATCACAACCATTTTAATATCATGTTGGCACGCAAGGTAAACCATTATAAGCTTCTAGCTAATTAAGCATGACACAAGAAACTATGATCTCTAGTTGTCATTGCAAACATGTTTATTCATAATAGGCTGAATCAGGAATGATGAACTAATCATATTTACAAAAACAAGAGAGGTCGAGTTCATACCAGCTTTTCTCATCTCAATAAGTTCATCATATAATCATCATTATTGCCTTTCACTTGCACGACTGAACGATGTGGATAATAATAATAGTGCACGTGCATTGGACTAAGCTGGAATCTGCAAGCATTCAATAAACAGGAGAAGACAAGGCAATATGGGCTCTTTTGTCAGATAAAAAATAATGCATATAAGAGCCACTTTAACAATTTAATCATGATCTTCTCCTATCGACCCCCAAAGAAAGGAAAAGAAATAAAACTATTTACACGGGAAAGCTCCCAACAAGCAAAAGAAGAACAGGAAATCTTTTTGGGTTTTCTTTTTAATTACTACTACAAGCATAGAAATTAAAACTAGCTAAAATCTACAACTAATTTTTTTGGTTTTTCTTAAGGTTCAAGAAGAAAGCATAAAAAGGAAATAAACTAGCATGGATATTACAATGAAAAGGTATGAGCACCGACATCTAGCAATGAGTGTGTGAACATGAATGTAATGTCGGTGAGAAATACGTACTCCCCCAAGCTTAGGCTTTTGGCCTAAGTTGGTCTAATGCCACGGATGGCCTGGCGGATATCCAAAGTTGTAGTTGGGGTCGTACTGAGATGCATCAATCATTGCATCGTCGGCTGCAGCTTGGAGGCGAGCTATCTCAGCCCTCCTCTTATACTCTTTTGCCTCCTCTCTGGTTATAGAATATCTCCCCTTTGCCTGAAAATCAAAGAAAGTAGAAGCGGGGAGAGCGACGTGATAGGTGCGTCGTCTGTCAAAGATTAGTCGGTACTGGAGGAACTGATCATTCCTCTCAACAAACTAATGACGAACCATAGCCTCATAATCCAAATAAGCAGGGGCAACTCAATATCATCCTCACGTATGGTTATACCAAGAAAATCAGCTATGCAGGTTGCATAAATTCCACCAAAGAAATCTCCATTAAATCTATTAAGATGCAACCT
Organism: Triticum dicoccoides; assembly: GCF_002162155.2. Lineage (NCBI taxonomy): Eukaryota > Viridiplantae > Streptophyta > Magnoliopsida > Poales > Poaceae > Triticum > Triticum dicoccoides. Next base: position 186,294,154 of record NC_041382.1, on the reverse strand, counting down.
ACGTGCAACAATGGCTCCCAAATTATAAGATTTATCTCCTAACACAGCACTCCTAAGAACACTGAGGTCAAGGACACACATGTGACATGCTTCATCTTTACCGTTAATGCATCTACCTACGAAGAGAGCAAAATAATGTATAGCAGGAAAGTGAATGCTCCCTATGGTAGCTTGTGCTATATCTCTAGATTCCCCCACATTTATACTACTAAGAAAATCTCTAAATTCAGATTTGCGAAGTTCACTAGTACTACCCCATTGTGGAAGTTTGCACAGTGGTAAAGTCCTCTAAGTCCATAGTGTAAGAATTTTCATAAAGATCAAACAGGACAGTTTGAGAATTAGGTGAAGATGAAAATTCAAACCTCCTCACAAAGGAGCTAGTGAGATAGTGGTACTGACAACATTTTTCTTCCTCGAAGCTCACAAGATCAGCATTACGTAAATATGCGTTAAATTCTTCCTTAATTCCTGCTCGATCCATGAAGTCCTCTGAAGGCCATTCACAAGGCCGCACTGGAGCATCCCTTGGTGGCTCATCATCAACATCACGCATTGCAAACATGGGTCCTTGTTTCCTTGAAGAACCACCTTGGTACATTTTCCTAAACATATTTCTTCCCCTGAAAAATTTCTGAAATTTTTAGTAACTTCAAAATAAAAGTGAACCAAACTCAACAAAATTGATAGCAACTACTCCTACAAGTGCCTAGAGCCTATATCATGCATCAAAACTACTTGGAACCATATAAATTTGACATGCAAGCTCAAGAACATGGTCACCTAGGCAGCACAAATTTGCAATGAATAAAGCACTAGAACAAAAACTAATTGGACCAATGGAGGAGTCACATACCAAGGAACAATCCCCCAAAGTAGTTTTGTGAGAGGTGTTTTGAGCAAGGAGATCAAAAATCGCAGCAAAATGAGCTAGAACTCGTGCTTGAGCTGGATAATGGTGTTTGTGGGAGGAAGAAGGAGTGTGTGGGTGCAGGAATAAGTGGAGGAGGGCCACCGTGGGCCCACGAGGCAGGGGGCGTGCCCAGGGGGTAGGGCGCGCCCTCCACCCTCGTGGCCAGGTGGATGCCCCCTGCTGTGTTCTCAGTGCCAAATATTCTCAAATATTCCAGAAAAAATCATATTTAAATTTCAGGGCATTTGGAGAACTTTTATTTTCGGGGTATTTTTGTATTGCACGGATAATTCAGATAACAGACAGAAAACACTATTTTTACTTTATTTAATATAAATAACAGAAAGTAAAAGGAGGGCACAAAAGGTTGTTCTTTCTAACTTCATCCATCTCATGATCATCAAAAGGAATCCATTAACAAGGTTGATCAAGTCTTGTTAACAAACTCATTCCGAATAACATGGAACTGGAGAATTTTCGAATAACACTAGGTTACCTCAACGGGGATATGCATATCCCAACAATAAGAATATCATATTTCTTCTTAACAGTAGGAAGAGGAAATTCAAAACCTCCAAAAATAATTGATGGAAATTTTCCAATAGAATTAATACTGTGGACTTGAGGTTGTTTCCTCAGAAAGTGTACCGTATGCTCATTACCATTAACATGAAAAGTGACATTGCCTTTGTTGCAATCAATAACAGCCCCTGCAGTATTAAAAAACGGTCTTCCAAGAATAATAGACATACTATCGTCCTCGGGAATATCAAGAATAACAAAGTCCGTTAAAATAGTAACGTTTGCGACCACAACAGGCACATCCTCACAAATACCGACAGGTATAACAGTTGATTTATCAGCCATTTGCAAAGATATTTCAGTAGGTGTCAACTTATTCAAATCAAGTCTACGATATAAAGAGAGAGGCATAACACTAACACCAGCTCCAAGATCACATAAAGCAGTTTTAACATAGTTCCTTTTAATGGAGCATGGTATAGTGGGTACTCCTGGATCTCCAAGTTTCTTTGGTATTCCACACTTAAAAGTATAATCAGCAAGCATGGTGGAAATTTCAGCTTCCTGTATCTTTCTTTTATCAGTAACAATTTCTTTCATGTACTTAGCATAAGGATTCATTTTAAGCATATCAGTTAATCGCATACGCAAAAAGATAGGTCAAATCATTTTAGCAAAGCGCTCAAAATCCTCATCATCCTTTTTCTTGGATGGTTTGGGAGGAAAAGGCATGGGTTTCTGAACCCATGGTTCTCTTTCTTTACCATGTTTCCTAGCAACAAAGTCTCTCTTATCATAACGTTGATTCTTTGATTGTGGGTTATCAAGATCAACAGCAGGTTCAATTTCTATATCATTATCATTGCTAGGTTGAGCATCAACATGAACATTATCATTAACATTATCACTAGTTTCAAGTTCATTACCAGATTGTGTTTCAGCATCAGAAATAGAAATATCATTTGGATTCTTAGGTGTTTCAGTAATAGGTTCACTAGAAGCATGCAAAGTCCTATCGTTCTTCTTTTTGTTCCTTTTAGAAGGACTAGGTGCATATATATTATTTCTCTGAGAATCTTGCTCAATTCTCTTAGGGTGGCCTTCATGATACAAAGGTTCCTGAGTCATTTTACCAGTTCTAGTAGCCACTCTAACAGCAAAATCATTATTCTTACTATTCAATTCACTGAGCAAATCATTTTGAGCTTTAAGTACTTGTTCTATTTGAGTGGTAACCATAGAAGCATGTTTACTAATAAGTTTAAGTTCACCTTTGACATTAGCCATATAATCACCCAAGTGTTCAAGCATATCAGCACTGCATTTTAATTCTCTACCAAAATAAGCATTGAAGTCTTCTTGCTTAACCATAAAGTTATCAAACTCATCTAAGCATGGGCTAGCAAACTTAGTAAATGGATTTCAGCTTTATCATATCTATAGAGAGAATTTACCTTTACTACCTGTGTCGGGTTATCAAGACCATGTATTTCTTCAATAGGAGATGGATTAAAATTATGCATTTCTTCGGCAGGCGGTAAATTAAGACCATGTATTTCTTCAATAGGAGGTAAATTATTAACATCTTCAGCTTAATACCCTTTTCTTTCATGGATTTATTTGCCTCTTGCATATCTTCAGGACTGAGAAATAGAACACCTCTCTTCTTCGGAGTTGGTTTAGGAATAGGCTCAAGAAGTGTCCAATTATTTTCATTAGTCAACATATTATTTAATAGAATTTTAGCTTCATCCGGTGTTCTTTCCCTGAAAACAGAACTAGCACAACTATCCAGGAAATCTCTGGAAGCATCGGTTAGTCCATTATAAAACATATCAAGTATTTCATTTTTCTTAAGAGGATGATCAGGCAAAGCATTAAGTAATTAGAGAAGCCTCCCCCAAGCTTGTGGGAGACTCTCTTCTTCAAGTTGCACAAAATTATATATCCGTTAAAGCAGCTTGTTTCTTATGAGCAGGGAAATATTTAGCAGAGAAGTAATAAATCATATCCTGGGGACTACGCAGACAACCAGGATCAAGAGAATTAAACCATATCTTAGCATCACCCTTTAATGAGAACGGAAATATTTTAAGGATATAAAAGTAACGAGTTCTCTCATCATTAGTGAACAGGGTGGCTATATCATTTAATTTAGTAAGATGTGCCACAACAGTTTCAGATTCATAGCCATAAAAAGCATCAGATTCAACCAAAGTAATTATATCAGGATCAACATAAAATTCATAATCCTTATCAGTAACACAGATAGGTGAAGTAGCAAAAGCAGGGTCAGGTTTGATTCTAGCATTAAGGGATTGCTGCTTCCATTTAGCTAATAACCTCTTTATATCATATCTATCATTGCAAGCTAAAATAGCTCTAGTAGCTTCTTCATCCATAACATAACCCTCAGGAACAACAGACAATTCATATTTATTAGGGGGAGAGTCTTCATCATCACTTTCGTCAATATTATCAGCTTCAATAATTTCATTCTCTCTAGCCCTAGCAAGTTGTTCATCAAGAAATTCACCAAGTGGCACAGTAGTATCAAGCATAGAAGTAGTTTCATCATAAGTATCATGCATAGCACAAGTGGCATCATCAATAACATGCGACATATCAGAATGAATGGCATAAGCAGGTTTAGGTGTCGCAAGCTTACTCAAAATAGAAGGTGAATCAAGTGCAGAGCTAGATGGCAGTTCCTTACCTCCCCTCGTAGTTGAGGGATGAATCTTGGTTCTTGGATCTTTCAAGTTCTTCATAATGATAAGCAGATATAAATCCCAATTTACTCAAAGAATAGAGCTATGCTCCCCGGCAACGGCGCTAGAAAATAGTCTTGATAACCCACAAGTATAGGGGATCGCAACAGTTTTCGAGGGTAGAGTATTAAACCCAAATTTATTGATTCGACACAAGGGGAGCCAAAGAATATTCTCAAGTATTAGCAGCTGAGTTGTCAATTCAACCACACCTAGAAACTTAATATCTGCAGCAAAGTAATATGATAGTAGTGGTAACGGTAGCAAAAGGTAATGATAACAAAAGTAATGTTTTTGGTATTTTGTAGTGATTGCAACAATAGCAACGGAAAAGTAAATAAGCGGAGAACAATATATGGAAAGCTTGTAGGCAATGGATCGGTGATAGAGAATTATGCCGGATGTGGTTCATCATGTAACAGTCATAACCTAGGGTGACACAGAACTAGCTCCAATTCATCAATGTAATGTAGGCATGTATTCCGAATATAGTCATACATGCTTATGGGAAAGAACTTGCATGACATCTTTTGTCCTACCCTCCTGTGGCAGCGGGGTCCTAGCGAGAACTATGGGATATCAAGGCCTCCTTTTAATAGAGTACCGGACCAAAGCATTAAAACATAGTGAATACATGAACTGCTCAAACTACGGTCATCAGCGGGAGTGGTCCCAATTATTGTCACTTCGAGGTTGCCAGATCATAACACATAGTAGGTGACTATAGACTTGCAAGATAGGATCAAGAACCCTCATATATTGATGAAAACATAATAGGTTCAGATCTGAAATCATGGCACTCGGGCCCTAGTGACAAGCATTAGCATAGCAAAGTCATAGCAACATCAATCTCAGAACATAGTGGATACTAGGGATGAAACCCTAACAAAACTAACTCGATTACATGATAAATCTCATCCAACCCATCACCGTCTAGCAAGCCTACGACGGAATTACTCACGCACGGCGGTGAGCATCATGAAATTGGTGATGGAGGTTGGTTGATGATGACGATGGTGACGAATTCCCCTCTCCGGAGCCCCGAATGGACTCCAGAGCAGCCCTCCCGAGAGAGTTTATGGGCTTGGCGGTGGCTCCGTATCGTAAAATGCGATGAATCCTTCTCTCTGATTTTTTTCTCCCCGAAAGTGAATATATATAGTTGGAGTTGAGGTCGGAGGAGCTCCAGGGGGCCCACGAGGTAGGGGGGCGCCCAGGGGGCAGGCGCGCCCCCCACCCTCGTGGCTAGGGTGTGGCCCCCTGGTCTTGATCTTTTGCCAGGATTTTTTATTATTTCCAAAAATAGTCTCCGTAAAGTTTCAGGTCATTCCGAGAACTTTTGTTTCTGCACATAAATAACACCATGGCAATTCTGCTGAAAACAGCTTCAGTCCGGGTTAGTTCCATTCAAATCATGCAAGTTAGAGTCCAAAACAAGGGCAAAAGTGTTTGGAAAAGTAGATACGACAGAGACGTATCAACGGATGACTCCAACTCTAGCCCATTTACAGCCATAATGTGGTCTGTTTTGGCCCATGTTTGGCCAATCGATCATACGGCCCGTCTAAGGCCCATTGATGATACGGCCCGTAGAAGGCCCATTGTTTCTACGACCCATAGAAGGCCCATTGTTTCTATGGACCGTAGAAGGCCCATTATTTCTACGACCCGTAGGAAGCCCAGTGTCACTACAGTAAATATGTAGCCCATGGCCTGTTAAAGGTGGGAAACTACTATAGGTTTAGACCTGCTAATGGCCCAAGATGATTATAGGCCCATGTTTTGGCCCATATGAGTAACGAGCCTGCCTGAAGACCAACAACACTGAGATCCACTGAACCTTCCGGCCTAAATTACAGCATACCGACCAAAGAATAAACCTAGACTATACAACAAAGAAATTACGGCATATTAGGAATCAAAGTTCGCTACCTGGTGATAATAAAGCGCAACATGAACGCGGATTACATACACTGGGCATCAAAAGTCGCCACTAGTGCATATAAACGCACCGACAAAAGAATATACAAAACTGAGAGCACTTCGTAAGGCAATAGACCTGGCAAGCTCGGGCCTCGCAAGCAGCCGAACAAGCTGATGAGACCTTAGTTGTGTCAACGATAGATGCTTCATCCCTAGCTGTATGGCACCATAGTGCGCAAGGTAGTCCCCTAACATCTTCATTACATCTTTGACTTCAAGTCAGAGCTGAGCTGAAGCAAGCCTTTCTGCTTTAAGTTGAGACTAAAGAAGTCAAACTGATTGAGGCAGCGACTGCACAGAGGTTGTCTCACGCCTGCTGGTGAGTAGCTTCAACTCACTGTCTTCATCAAGACAGGACCTTGGGGTCATCTCGCTGTCCTCAAGATGGTTTGGCTCACTATCTTTCCTAAAGTTCTGCCTGGCATAAGAGATATGACTCTGAAAGAGAAACAAGGAGACACGTAACGGGTTTCACAATTATATAAGCAAATAAATGGATCTATTCTGCATAAGGAACATGTTTTTACAACTACAATTTAAAACTGGTAGTTGTTGCAAACATCCAATCAGATGTAAACAACAGTGGAGGAAATGATGCCTATCCAAATCTATACTAGAACAAAGTTTGAAGGCTTGAGAAGGATGAACTTACATTACATGTTAACAAGGGCTGGACAAAGCCCTTCTCCATGTTGATGGAAAGATAATTCAATAAATTCCCCAAAGAAAATTCTTTATAAGTGTTGCCATTATTCTACATTTTGCAAAGAGTAAATATAGATCAAATAATATTGGAAGAAATAGAGGATAATGAAGCTCAGGTGCAGACTGACGATACATAATCAAATAGCAATTAATTAAGTACATCGTTACAAGGCAAAAGGTACTGACAAGAGGAATGCAGACATCAACGTGTCTAGTGGCATTGGCTTTATTCAACATTTTGGTAAGAGTAAATGTAGATATTAATTTGGAGAAAGTGGAGGGCAGGGCAGATAAGATGCAGAGTAATGCTAGACAATCAACTATCTTGTGATGCATGTACAGTAATACCACCACCGTCCATTATTAGTTGTCACTCAAATGGATGTATCTAGCACTATTAAGTTCTAAATACATCCAATTGACCAACAATTAATTCGATACAGAGGGAGTATATGACAACATGTACTTACATGAGCAATCCAAAACTTCATAACCATTGTGTTAATTCTACATTTATCTAAGAGTAAATATAGATCTTATAATTTCAAGCAAAGGAAGGATAAAGAAGCGAACATTTACAGTGATGCTACATAATCAAACAACAATGAGTCTAAGTATGCTGACAAAGGGCAAGAGGTACTGACAAGAGCAATGCAGAGCCCAGTATTGTCGTGAGATCCTATGATCCTTTGAGCAAGGAGATGCATCTGAAATTAGTTTTCATACAAGAGAGAAGGTAAGGCACATGCAGAAATTTAGGAGTTTAAATTTTGAATTGATATCATAGACAGTACTTGACGCTGGGCTGTCAGCAGTTCTAATAGGGGTTTGGCCACTGGAGTAGGGGTAAAGTCTGTTACAGTTGGGCCTCTGTTTTCTGTGGTTGCTGATCTATCTGATTTAATAGGTATCACTACCTTTTCAAATACCTAGTTTGTACTCCTTGAGGATCTGCAATCACCCTCTTCCTTTTGGACATCTATTACGAAAGAACAAAATTTGACTGGAAAAACATAGTATGACGACACATGGAATAGGTACAGAAAATGGATAGGTATGGCATATACTCATATATGATGCTTAAACTAAGCAGATGATGTAACAAAGTAGAAGTAATGCAAGAGGTCAGATGCAAAATATGTGTGTCGGTGTCAAAACCGGCGGATCTCGGGTAGGGGGTCCCGAACTGTGCGTCTAAGGCGGATGGTAACAGGAGGCAGGGAACACAATGTTTTACCCAGGTTCGGGCCCTCTTGATGGAGGTAAAACCCTACGTCCTGCTTGATTTATTCTTGATGATATGAGTATTACAAGAGTTGATCTACCATGAGATCGGAGAGGCTAAACCCTAGAAGCTAGCCTATGGTATGATTGTATGTTGTCCTACGGACTAAAACCCTCCGGTTTATAGACACCGGAGGGGGCTAGGGTTACACAAGGTCAGTTACAAAGGAGAAGATATACATATCCGTACTGCCTAGCTTGCCTTCCACGCCAAGTAGAGTCCTATCCGGACACGAGATGAAGTCTTCAATCTTGTATATTCATAGTCCAACAGTCCGGCCAAAGGATATAGTCCGGCTGTCCGGAGACCCCCTAACCCAGGACTCCCTCAATGTGTGACCAATACAACCTTGCCAAGTTAGAGCATGCACCTTGATGGGTGAATAAGATAGGCCATCCTCCACCATGCCAAGTTTGTTAGCCAGTGGATCATTCCGCAATATTCCTCTTGTGCCCCCATTCTCATATTCATTTTGATAATGTTCAATACCTGACATGCATGAAAACATAAAAACAAGCGAGATTATCTTTGTAATGCAGAAGTGATTCTAATCCAATACTTCCTCCCTGTAAACCCCTTTGTGCTATCTCTGCAATTCTTCTAAGAGGTGCCATGCATGCTGTAATTTGGTGTGTGCATTAATATAATGTGTCCTACTACTCAAAATATGAGAGATCCAGAAGTGATAATACTTCGCAGATGACAGCTTCAACATATAGTAAAGAAGAACAAGTCGACCTGACCTGACAGATTCAAAATATACTAAAGGAGAATAACTCGACCTGGCCAGTTGACCGCAAGAGAAGAGGATCATCTTAAAGAAGAGCAGAAGAGCAAGCAGATTGAAGATATTACAAGTCTTTCTATACAATGTTGGTTGGCCACCCATGATGAACCAGAGCGCACAGAGAAATACTATTCCTTCCGGTCTCTCCATATGTGGCTCACATGCATTTCAAAACTAAAGTAGGAACATTTAGCTGACCAATTAAACATCTCTCACTTTTACTAATATCAGCATAATATAAGATTTGAATTTGTACAACTAAGCTTGTTTAGCTCGATGGATGGAGCAGTGCTATTACGACACGAACCACGTAGGCTGATCGTGGTCATCACAAAATGGGGAAACCGTAAGCATGATGAGTATAGTGTTGACCGTGGCAGTGGGATGGCAGATTTGAAGCTGCAAACCGCATAAAGGATAGTTAGAAACCGATATTTGCTTTGAAATAACAACTAAGATTTGGTATGAACAAGAAAGTACAATCAACAAGTGACAAAGAAATGCAATTCTGCTGTCTCTCTATATGTCGCGACATGCATTTGGAAACTCAAGTGGGACCTTTAGCTAACCAATTAAATGTGTCTATTAACTAATATCAGTATCGTATCACAATCATATTTGAAAAACTAAGCTTTGGAATTTTGAGTGTTGTGTTGTTTAGCTTGAAGGGTGGAGTAATGCTAGTATGATAGAAAGCACCTACGCAGATCATAGTAGAGTAGATAAAAGGGGAAAACCCTAAGCATCAAGAGTAAAATCAGGAAAGTGGAACTAGCTGGACTAGTGGGTGACGCACATGCTTTTCGAAATGAATATAGGAACATTAGGTGACCAATTAAACGTTCTCTGTTTTAGTAATATGAGCATCATATCAGATTCATATTTCAACACGTAATCTTTAGAATTATGAGTGGCATGTTGTTTCGCTTGATGTGTTGAGGTCTTGAGGAGCAGTGCTAGCACGGCACGAAGCAGGGAAGCACCTATGATGATGGTAGTGAATATAAAGGGGGGAAACCATAAGCTTTACGAGTATAGTGACCGTGACATGGCGGATCTAAAGGTGCAAACCGAACAAAGCTACTTCGCAACCAATGTTTGCATTCAACTAGCCACTACGATTTGCTACGGACAAGAAAAGTACAGTAAACAATTTAAGATCTATTTTCCGGGTGAGATCAATAACTTAAGCACATATGGAAGAGTACCACCTCTCTTGGACTACCGTGTAGGCCCCTACTGATACGTTGAGGGTGATGTGGGTGCGATGGTTGTCGGCAGCGGGGAAGAAGACTATATATGGCAGACGGCCGGGTTGGGGGATAAATCCTATTGTCGTGGACGAGGCGGTCGTAGGAGCGGCAACGACAAAGTGGACGATGACGCTGATGGAGCGAGACGACGCGATGAAAGGATCCTGGTTCGGCGCCGTGGATGAGAGACGTCCATCTCTTGTAGTGGACGACGGGGTAGGGGTAGCGGCTCCGGCAAGGTGGAGGATGGGGTGGCGGACGGGGGAGGCTGGCCGCAGTGGTGAGGTTGTCGTGGAGCCGACGGTGTATGAATGGGGAAATGGAGGGGGAGGGGGGACCTCAAACTTTGGGACGCGCTTGTCTGAAATGTGGGAAAGTTACGAATTATGCCCCGTTTAAATTTTCGGACATCACGTCGGTTGGGGATAGGACGGTAATCTCACATCTTCCAAATATTTGCCGGTAATGATTTCGGGCGAGGAGAGGGTGTTTTGCCGCCCACGGTTGGCGCCCACGGTGTATGAACGGGGCTGATAGGTAGGGCGGTTTGTGTCACGTCTAGTTACACATCTGCCCCTATTTAAAATATTAGCCTACATCGATTTCAGACGAGGAGAGTTTGTTTTGCCGCCCACCATAGATGAATGGGGAAATGGAGGGAGAGACACATGTGTTTCGGACGAGCTTGAATCAAATGTGTTTTGCCGCCCATGTTTGGCGCCCACCGTGTCTGAATGGGCTCAGAGGCCGTCGTGTCACGTCCGATTGAAGTTACTAGTCTACCCCTATCGACAGCAGTGTAAATCCTGTCGATAAGGATGTCAAGTGTTAGGGGTAGACAATAATTTCCATCTCGCAAACACTTGCTTCGGGCAGCCCACAAATGATAGTGGGTGTTTAGCTGCTTCGTTCAAAACTTGGGAGAATTAGCATTCATGTTTTCCATGGGCCCTGGCAACTAAATCCAAATCTAATTTTTATTCGATTATGAATATCCAGAGATAATTCTATGTTCTGTTATTTATTTCTTCAAAACCACAACAAAGATTTATTCCACCTTTATATATGATTATTATTTAGATATGCCGTGATCTTCAAATTTAGTAGGTTGGATACACTTTGAGTCAAACAGTTATTTCATCCAATACAATGTGCTCACACGAAAAACAGTTCACCTTATATCGATCATACAAGTACTGAGGATTACCTCGCCTAAAAAATTTGGATCATTACAACACATGGACAACATAGGGGGTCTTACAACATAATCCATTCAGAGACATGACACAACATGCAAGTACAATAATCTAATGACAATTTCAACTGCTATCTAAAGAAGAACTGGGATTACCCCGGGCTTTAGATAGCAGAAGCAGCAGGACCTCCTCCGTCTTCAAATGCAACATTCTTACTTCCTCCTATTCTTGGGTTGCTTGCATAATGCGTGCAACTAATTGCATAATTTCCAGCTTCAAGATCGAGATTACCTCATTCATGGCAGCCACACCATCTCTTTCTGCGTCTAGTAGAGCCTCAAGAACTATAATATTTGTGCTCAGACTGCTCGCCAGTGGTGTTGCCTCTAAACTGCTACCATCTGGTAACATGGATGGCGCACTGCTTCCACAAATAGATTCTGGGGTTGTACATTGTGTCCTAGTGTGAACGGCATCCTGAAAGGTTTCCGCTGGACATAAGTAAGATATAGTTATCGCATGATCCAGGCAGTAAGCTTACATGGTAAACGACATATGAATTGTTGCTAAGCATGGCAAGCTATATTTAAATGGTTCGAAGCAGCATCAGCCGAAAAGAAATTAAAATGGTAAGATGAAACTATGGATGTAAGTGGCAAATAAACGACATCCGCCAGTCCCATCTAGTTAGTTTTTGCTAGCTCCCTGGTTCATTTTCCTCAAAAATCAAAAACTCTTTTGAACTATCATACCACTAGCGGACTTTAATTGGGATTAAACGGGACCCAGTTGACATCCCTAGTTGAAAGGGAGTGTACCACCGCTATATTTAAGTTGCCAAGGCATCTAAGCAGTTGAAATAATCTAAGAAAGCACTTAACAGTGTGGCCTCATATAAACTACGAAGACAGTCTTGTGATGAAGTTCAGAGGAAAAGTTAAGGACTCAAATGAACTAGGCATGCATTCCTTTACGATAGTACAGCAGGCACTGCTGACATATTAGCCAACTCAGGTATAGCGTAACAAGTAACAAACAAGCATTCAAATCAAGCAATACAGCAAAGCAGACAACTGAACTATTTGTTATTCTGTAGGATTACAAGTTGAGGGCACAAGCCAAGAAAGCAGCCCACACGCATTACATTTCACATGTACTAAAACACACTGGCTTACCATATGTTGCTGTGAAGCCTCGCTGCTGTTGCAATGTTCTTTGAAGATATCGTCAGCATCTCGTGGTTGCAAATCTACTTGTTGTAGTTTATTCTGCACCCTAGGTAAAATTAATTTTAATCGCATGCACTGGTTCAAATTGATCATCAATGGTTCATCTAAACTAATGAAAGAAGGGTGTGTGCATACACGACAATATATCTGCTTCCCTCTATTTTTATGCTTGTTCGAGGTGCCAGCCCCAAAAGAACAAATATTTTGCTTGATGGGGTTGGCAGCTCCATAATTAATAGAAGCATCAAACTAGTCATGCAACTTGTGAAGATCAAGAACACACAAAAAAGTAATGAACAGAGGCTCGTAGCAGTGATGTAATATCTAGCATCAGAAAATGTAGGGTAAAACGAACAAAAACCAGCAGAACCACATGCTAGTTTGCTGATGTGTAATTAAGCATAGAGAACATGAAGCAGTCTGATGGAACCAACGGGTGGCATTAAAACAACACCATTATCATAAATATAGCATGCAAGAAGTAAAATAGTAGGTAGTGATATCTAGGAAGTACAGTAATACTTAGGACAAAACTAAAGCATATTAACTATATGTGCACTGGTATGTAATTTAGCACATGTAACACGTTCACTGCCGTAAGTATGGCCCTACAGGTGCAAGCAGAATAACGTGTCTCGTGAAAAACTGAATGATGCCCTGAAGAAATTCAAAGGTGCAGTGCTTATGCTAAGAAAGTGAACATAAGCACCGACCGTTGGATAATAGTACCTGATTCTCGGCGGCGTATGGGTATCGTTGGCATACTTGATAGCTAAGGATCGTCGATGGTGCTCTTGTTGCGGTTGAGTTTGGGCCGGCTGTCGCCGTCACTGAAGCGGCTTCGGTGCTACGGTTGTGGCGCCTGTCGACATACAAGAAAGCTCATCTGTGGTAAGTGAACAGTTGCACGATAAACAGAAAAACCAAAGCAGTATAGATCGAAATAACCTGGTGAGGCTGCGACATCGGTAAAGCAGGGCCGATGGAGTTGAATATGGCGTCCGTGGAGCGGGTCCGGTGCAGTGGACGAAGGCTTCGGCGGGCGCGTTGTATAGTGCTTTCGGTGAGGCGGATCTGTTGCGGTAGACGAGAGCTTGTATGAAGGGCCAGCGAAGGGACGGACGAGGGAGTCGGTCAAGGGCCTACACTGTGGTGGACGAGGCCGCTGGTTAAGCAGATCCGGTGTGGTGGACCATGATGGCGGTCAAGGAGATCTGGAGCGGTGTACAAGCCAGTCGCTGAAGCGGCTCCAGTGAAGTGGTGAGTTGGTAGTTGGGGGTTCCAAGGTGCGGAAGGTAGATCCGTCGGGGTGTGAGGTCCACCGCTGCGGCGGAGGACTAGATTCGGCGGCTTACCGTGGTTGGGGGGTCGGGGAGGGGCTCTGGGGAAGAATGTTGGGGGCAAAGAGGGGAAACAATGGAGTTACCAAAGCAGCCCTTTTCCGTTCATGTGGCAGGGGTAAAACAGGAATATCGCAGGGCTAAACTTTCAAGCACAAGATATTTCCATGTGAGCAGGAAGTTTGAAAGCTTTTGGCGCTTGAAATTATATTCTGCTCTTGTACGGCCGACTATGATATCATGGCCGAGAATTTGTTTGTTTTGCACGCAAAAAGTGCAAGTTTTGAAAATCAATGTCTCCAACTCGAAACATAGATTGTCCATTCAATTCAAATATGGATCATTGAGCTACTGCAAGCAAATACCATCATATGGTCCAATTCAAATGAAATTACAAATGTGTTTATCCTAAATATGATGACAAAAGCAAAAAAGTGTATGCGTATGAATAAAGTGGATGATTATAAAGTTTGAACATGCCCGTATGTGTATATCTCTAGGTTTGATATATGAATTTGAAATCACGAAATCCCGGCTTAAAAATGTACCTCCGTTTAAATGAATTACAAAAGCTAATGATGGAGTCGAATTCCAAAATTCCAATCTTAGGTTTGTAATTCTGGTACATCAAAGTATATCACGCATGTTCAAAAGTATCGTTATCTCATAGTCCAAACTGTGATACAAATTGATCAACCTTGAGTGCACACACTATTGACCATGTATATCTCATTTACGCTAAAGTCCCTCAAATATAGACACCTCACTCTTTATCTGAAGCAACCCCCCTCGCCCCCCACACACAAAGAGAAGTCGTTCTCTCCCCCAAACACCAACACACGAGCACATTAACACCCCTCTCTCTTCTAAAGTCCGGACACCAATATAGGTCTCTATCACTTTATCTCTTGGGCATGCACACATCTCTTCCCCCACTCTCTAGCTAGGTCTCCCGACATCTCTCTTTCCCAAGCGCACACACTATGTAGAGTGTATCTTTCCCATACACACAAAAGTTGCCCCCAAACGTCTATCTCCCTAGTTATGTGGTTCTCGCACACTCACCTCACACACCACCCCCACTGCAAAACAAGCACACTTTTTCTCCTTGTGCACCACTCTCCTCTTTCTATCTCTCCCACATGCGGACCCGCCCCAGCTCCTCCCTGTATACATATATGTCGTGACTCTTTCCATAGCTCCCTAATGTATCATTGTTCTCGATCTCGCACATTGTTCTCTACAAACATCTATTCTAGATCTCTCATGAAGTCCCTATCACACACACGATGACTCGCTTCCCTTGCGTCTCCGTACATAGGCCAATTTCAAACAACATCAACATTGTCTCCCTATCTATACGCCATTTATGGACACAAACGCCCCCTCTCTTCCTCTCTCTCTCTCTCTCTCTCCGTCGCTAATTGGAAAGAGTCAGTGGGATCAGGGATACTTTCAGTGGGCTTGTATGAAGGGCCCGAGATTCGATCGTTGGTATTATCATACCTGGTTCAATCTCGTTACCGGCAAGTCTCTTTACTCGTTCTATAATGCATCATCCTGCAACTAACTCATTAGTCACATTGCTTGCAAGGCTTATAGTGATGTGCATTACCAAGAGGGCCCAGAGATACCTCTCCGATACACGGAGTCACAAATCCTAATCTTGATCTATGCCAACTCAACAAACACCTTCGGAGACACCTGTAGAGCATCTTTATAACCACCCAGTTACGTTGTGACGTTTGATAGCACACAAGGTGTTCCTCCGGTATTCGGGAGTTGCATAATCTCATAGTCATAGGAATATGTATTAGTCATGAAGAAAGGAATAGCAATAAAACTGAACGATCATAATGCTAAGCTAATGGATGGGTCTTGTCCATCACATCATTCTCTAATGATGTGACCTCGTTCATCAAATGACAACACATGTCTATGGTTAGGAAACTTAACCATCTTTGATTAACGAGCTAGTCAAGTAGAGGCATACTAGGGACACTCTGTTTGTCTATGTATTCACACAAGTACTGAGTTTCCAGTTAATACGATTCTAGCATGAATGATGAACATTTATCATGATATAAGGAAACATAAATAACAACTTTATGATTGCCTCTAGGGCATATTTCCTTGAAATACACATGATGATTTTGATGAATATAATATGCATGTGCTTGCTGCTCCTACTTGCAATTATTATGAGAGAGGGACTACAGCTCCACCTCTCTATGTTTCCAACACGATAAAATTGCAAGAAACTGCTTACGCTATGTATTGGCCTTTACTTGATGTGCATGAATTGTTCTTGTATGACATGCCGATGCATAGGAAGAGAGTTAGACATCGTCGTTGCATGATATATGTTGCTTTGTCCTCACTACTTAATGCCAAATCATTTGTCACATCCCTAGCTAGTCACTGCTTGTCCTTGCATCAATCATCTTGCATCATGTTTAAATTCATGAAAGTTGAATTGGGGAAAGTGGAAAGCCTCAGAAATCATTTCTAAAAATTATCAACATTAAAAATAGCTTCAAATAAACCCAAGAAAACGTTCCTGTTAAGCTATAAAAATATTGGCAAGAGGTAAAATTCAAACCAATATTTTTGGAGTCATAGAAATATTTATTTGGGGCATTTGAGTTAATCCAATAATTATTTGCATTGGATTTATATATGTGATGTATTAACTATATGTCCAATAATTCTGATAATTGTTGAGGGGCTTCGGAATAATCCATTTAGTCCATGCAAAAATTGTCAGAAGCAGAAAAATTAGTTTGGTTCAAAAACCAAATTAAAACAAATGTCAGAAATAGAAAACAGAAACTATAATGAAGGAAAGAGAGAGAAAGTTTTTACCTGGGCTTCTTACCTATAGCAGAGCCGGCCCAACTCCTGTTCTGGCCCAGCCCGCCAGGGCTCCCTGGTCTTCTTCCTCCTTTGACAGAAGGACAGAGCGCGTGTGGCCACCGCACGCGAGCACACGGCCTGCGACCTCCTGCTTGCCCCCGAGCTTCTGGACGCCGGCACGCACCCCCTGGAACCCTCTCACTCTCTCTGACCTCTTCCCCCTCCTCTGCTCTCTCTCCCTCTCGCGCCCGAGCGCAGCCGCAGCCGCGCCGTCGTAATGCCGCAGCCACCATGCTCCACTCGCCTCCCTGTGCTGTCCATTACCTCCGCCACGACTCCCTCGACCTCCTCGACGAACCACACACTACCGGACGCCCCACAGCGTCGTCATCTTCGACATCTCCATCACCGGCCGCCGGAGATCTCCCTCGCCACTCCGCTCGCTCCGGTGCTTCCCCGAGCCCGTCGACCCGCTCAGCGTGCTCACTGTGATCTCCTGCCCCGGACACCCCTCCTCTTTGCCTTGCTTGCACGCCGTAGCAACCGTGTCGCCTGCGCCCGAACACGCCGCCGCCCGAGCTCGTCGCCGACGAGGCTCCGGTGACCATTTGGTCCCGCTCATATGTCCATTGGCCTCGTACGCACGTGAAGAGCCCGTAGGTACTAACTGTTAGCTTCTCCGTGCGCTACGTCGTTGGTTTCGTCGACGTCCGAGCTCTGGTCGCCGCCTAGCACGCTGCCGTCGCTGCCACCGGCCACCCCAACTCGCCCCGCGTGCTCCACCAGATGCGCCTCACCACGCCGCGCCTGTAGAGCCCAGCCACGCGACCTCCCGTCGCAGGAGATGGCCGGACAAGGAGCACCGCCGTGTTCTACTTAGCGCCGGCTAGGTGATGTGGCAGGTCGGTTTAGCCACTAACCCCACGGTTAGTTTAACCCGGGTGCCACTGACGGATGGGCCCCACGTGCTAATTAACCTCGGGATTTATTCCCTGTTTAACTTAGACTAACCCACCGGGCCCACATGTCAGGTTGACTTTGCTGACATGGCTGTTGACCGGACCCACCTGTCATTGACCCTAGGATGCACTGGGTCACTAACTAGTGGATCCCATTGGTCAGGTTTGACCTGGTCGATGCCTGTTGACTGCTGACGTCACCCTGACGTAGTGCTGACGCAATAATGTAATTTCTGGATTAAAAACAATTCTGGAAATTCCTGAAATTGCTTTAATCTTCAAAAATTCATAGTAATTCAACCATAACTCAGATGAAGATAATTTATATATGAAAAAGATCAGAAAAATTCAATCTATCCATCTGTACTGGTTTCATGTATGTTTAAACAACTTAACCTTGCTGTTTAGATAAAAACATGATAATGCACTTTATAAGTTCTTAATTTGAATTTGAATTTGAACCTTTGGTTCAAATCAACTTAAACCCTTCTGTTCTTAGCTGCATTAGCTCAAATCACAACATATTGACATGTCATGATCATGCATCATATTGTGCATTGCATTGATTATGTTCTTTCTCTGTTGCCGGTGTTGTTCCCCCTCGGTAGTCGTTGTTCCGACGCTGTGATCGATGACACCGATGAAGACTTATACTTTCTTTAGAAGTGCCAGGCAAGCAAAACCCCTTGTTCATTCTGATACAATCCCACTCCCTCGCTCCTGCTCTCTTTTACTGCATTAGGACAATAACGATTCAACTGTTACATGCTGCGGTAGTTGAACCCCTTTCCCATGCATGACCTGTCATTGCCACAGTAAATAGATGAAACCCACTAGCATGAGTAGGAGTTGTTTTAGCCCTGATGTGCCTACTCATTCATGCTTGTTTGTCATGCCTGCTATTGCTTAGAGTTGTGTCAGGTTTGATTCATCGGGGATGAATTGGAAAGTTGTGAACATGTCCTACTGTGTGTGAGCTAAGTGTGTTGAACACGATTTGGTAAAGGTATCGATGAGAGGCCATGTAGGAGTACATGGTGGGTTGTTTCATTGGAACCATCCTTAAGCACCGAGATCTGTATGTGTGATTTAAGAACCAGCTACTACCATGCATTGGGCCCGAAACCAATGGACCCTCTTGGCTTCTTAACCACCCTAGTCCTCTGTCCAAGAGTTGCAACTAGTTTCTGGTGTTTATAGGATATGTGTTGGCGGCCGTGTGTAGTGCTAACCCTAGGGGTGATGATGCGGTAGATACACCGTGGCACGGTGTACCGAGTTGTCCGTTTGGTGTCTCGGGAACCCTATACACATCGTTCGGGGCCGTATGTGGAAACCTTGGCTGGACTCCCTGCGGATGCCTGGATAGGCGATAAACCTGGACTAGAGACTTGAGTGTTTAGGTAGGCCGTGGCCGACACCCTCGTTGGGCTTCCGCTTGAAGGTTGCCGAGTACATGTCGTGTAAACGGCGGTAAGTGGTGAGAGCGTGTATGAAGAAGTACACCCCTGCAGGGTTAACATCATCTATTCGAATAGCCGCGTCCGCGGTAAAGGACTACTTGGTTGCCTATATAGTTCATAGACAAGTGAAAGTGGATACTCTAAAATACGCAAGATAAGCATGAGTGATATGGATGGCCTTCTCGTAGGGAGACGGGAGTGGATCCATAGTAGTGTATTGATATGGTGAATATGTGGACTCGTGTGCGCCACCTCAAAAGAGTTGCTTGCAGTCGTAGTTCAGTTTAGCCACTGAGTCAAAGCTGGCTTGCTGCAGTTAAACTCCACCACCCCCTTTGTTGATAATGATGCATATGTAGCTAGTTCTGATGTAAGTCTTGCTGAGTACATTTGTACTCACGTTTGCTTAATTTATGTTTTGCAGAGAGACTTCAGTCTCACTAGTAGTTCCGCGTGGACTTCGACGTTTAGCTTGATACCTCAGCTCCGATCTTGTGCCCTCGGCAGGATCTGGTAGATAGTCAGGCTTCTCAGCCTTTTTCATTTGTAGATGTATGTACTCAGGCATGTTAAGCTTCTGCATTTGCTTAGATCTGTATGCTGTGAATGTTGGGTCATGAGACCCATGTTTGTAATATCTCGCTCCTCGGAGCCTATTGAATAAATACTTTGAGTCGTAGAGTTTTGTTGTGATGCCATGTTGTATTTACACATATCGAGCATATTGTGTGTATGATTGAAATGCTTGGTATGTGTGGGATCCGACAATCGAGTTGTTTATCCTTGGTAGCCTCTCTTATGGGGAAATGTAGTCTTGTGCTTCCATGAGCCATAGTAGTCTGCTACAGCCCGGTTCACCGGAGTCCTGCTAGCCCAGCAGTACTGTTCCGGAACACTTAGACTGGCCGGCATGTGATTCACTTCGTTCCTGTGTCTGTCCCTTCGGGGAAATGTCACGCGGAGACATCCGGAGTCCTGTTAGCCTGCTACAGCCCGGGTTCCCGGAGTCCTGTTAGCCCAGTTGCTACCGCCCGGATTCATACGTTGTTGACCGACATGCTCGAGGTTGATTCATGTATGCCTGTCCCTATAAGTTAGTGCCACTTTGGGTTCACGACTAGTCATGTCGGCCCGGGTTCTCTGTCATATGGATGCTAGCGACACTATCATATCCGTGAGCCAAAAGGCGCAAACGGTCCCAGGCCATGGTAAGGTGACACCCGTGGGAATACTGTGCGTGAGGCCGCAAAGTGATATGAGGTGTTACAGGCTAGATCGGTCTGACTTAGAATCGGGTTCCTGACATCATTGTTAATTAAAATTGGATTTGATATACCTTGGGATCCGGGTGGATCGATTACTTGAGCACTTTATGCCAAGCTTAATGGCTTCAAAGAAAGCGCTGCCAGGGAGACAACCTGGAGATTTTAGAAAGTCATTTTATTCTATTGTGTGCTTTTATAAAGTTTTAAAAAATATAGAGGGGAACTTATAACTTCACAAAAAGAGAAGCGATTGAAAGGTGATGCATTGGAGAAGTGAGGGTCGACCTTGAACACTTGTGTTCATGCTCATGGAAACAATGTAAATTTTTCATGGAAGTTTCTCATAAAAATAATTATCCCCTTTTACAAATCCATTGTATTATAAAAATAATGTGCCAAGATTTGCCTTTAGGATGATTAGATAGCTTGTTGGTATGTGCGGTGTAAAAAGAGTAACTTTGTTTGTAGCGCATGAATTTTCATTTTTACTGGAACATCAAACGTTTCTGAAACTTTTTGCATACTATTTCTATAGAAATTTTTTATTTCGTCCTAATTGTTTAGAATTTTTGGAGTTACATGAGTATGGTGAATGTTCTGATTGCTACGGACTGTCCTGTTTAAGACATATTCTGTTTTTGATGCATTGTTTTGCTTGTTTTGGTGAAACTATCGATTCTATCGGTGGTGTAAGCCATGGAAAAGTTATATCACAGTAACTACAATGCAAAAACAAAATATGAATTGGTTTGCAACAGTACTTAGAGTAGTGATTTTCTTTATTATACTAACGGATCTTACGGAGCTTTCTCTTGAGTTTTGTGTGGATGAAGTGATCAAAGATCGAGGAGGTCTCGATATGAGGAGGAGGAGGAGAGACAAGAGCTCAAGCTTGGGGATGCCCAAGGCACCGAGAGTAAATACTCAAGGAGACTCAAGCGTCTAAGCTTGGGGATGCCCCGGAAGGCATCCCATCTTTCTTCAACAAGTATCGGTATGTTTTCATCTTTGTTTCGTTCATGTGATATGTACAAATCTTGGAGCATCTTTTGTGTTTATTTTTCAATTTTATTTTATGCACCATGCTGGTATGAGATAGTCCATGGTTGATTTATAGAATGATCATTGCACTTCACTTATATCTTTTGAGTATGGCTTTATAGAATGCTTCAGTGCTTCACTTATATCATTTGAAGTTTGGATTGCCTGTTTCTCTTCATATAGAAAACCGTTGTTTGAAGAATGCTCTTGTGCTTCAATGCTACCTCTTGAGCACTGTGTTGGATTTCCTTGAAGAGGAAAGGATGATGCAGCAAAGTAGCGTAAGTATTTCCCTCAGTTTTGAGAACCAAGGTATCAATCCAGTAGGAGGCTACGCGCGAGTCCCTCGTACCTGCACAAAACAAATAACTCCTCGCAACCAACGCGATAAGGGGTTATCAATCCCTTCACGGTCACTTACGAGAGTGAGATCTGATATATATGATAGGATAATATTCTTGGTATTTTTGTGATAAAGATCAAAGTAAAATAAAAGCAAAGGAAATAACTAAGTATTGGAAGATTAATATGATGAAGATAGACCCTGGGGCCATAGGTTTCACTAGTGGCTTCTCTCAAGAGCATAAGTACTTTACGGTGGGTGAACGAATTACTGTTGAGAAATTGACAGAATTGAGCATAGTTATGAGAATATCTAGGTATGATCATGTATATAGGCATCACGTCCGAGACAAGTAGACCGACTCCTGCCTGCATCTAATACTATTACTCCACTCATCGACCGCTATCCAGCATGCATCTAGAGTATTAAGTTCATGAAAATAGAGTAACACCTTAAGCAAGATGACATGATGTAGAGGGATAAATTCATGCAATATGATAAAACCCCATCTTGTTATCCTCGATGGCAACAATACAATACATGCCTTGCTGCCCTACTATCACTGGGAAAGGACACCGCAAGATTGAACCCAAAGCTAAGCACTTCTCCCATTGCAAGAAAGATCAATCTAGTAGGCCAAACCAAACTGATAATTCGAAGAGACTTGCAAAGACAACCAATCATACATAAAAGAATTCATAGAAGATTCAAATATTGTTCATAGTTAATCTTGATCATAAACCCACAATTCATCGGTCTCAACAAACACACCGCAAAAACAAGATTACATCGAATAGATCTCCACAAGAGAGGGGGAGAACATTGTATTGAGATCCAAAAAGAGAGAAGAAGCCATCTAGCTAATAACTATGGACCCGAAGGTCTGAGGTAAACTACTCACACTTCATCGGAGAGGCTATGGTGTTGATGTAGAAGCCCTCCATGATGGATGCCCCCTCCGACGGAGCTCCGGAACAGGCCCCAAGATGGGATCTCGTGGATACATAAGGTTGCGGCGGTGGAATTAGGTTTTTGGCTCCCATTCTGATCGTTTGGGGGTACGTAGGTATATATAGGAGGAAGGAGTACGTCGGTGGAGCAACAAGGGCCCCACGAGGGTGGATGGCGCGCCTGGGGGGTGGGAGTAGGCGTGCCCCCTACCTCGTGGCTTCCTCCTTTATTTCTTGACATAGGGTCCAAGTCTCCTGGATCATGTTCGTTCCAAAAATCACGTTCCCGAAGGTTTCATTCTGTTTGGACTCTGTTTGATATTCCTTTTCTGCGAAACTCTGAAATAGGCAAAAAACAACAATTCTGGGATGGGCCTCCGGTTAGTAGGTTAGTCCCAAAAATAATATTAAAGTGGATAATAAAGCCCAATAATGTCCAAAATAGTAGATAATATAGCATGGAGCAATCAAAAATTATAGATACATTGGAGACGTATCAAGCATCCCCAAGCTTAATTCCTGCTCGCCCTCGAGTAGGTAAATGATAAAGGATAATTTTGATGCGGAGTGCTACTTGGATAGTTTTAATGTAATTCTTCTTAACCGTGGTATGAATATTCAGATCCGAAAGATTCAAGATAAAAGTTCGTAATGACATAATAATAATACTTCAAGCATACTAACTAAGCAATTATGTCTTCTCAAAATATCATGGCCAAAGAAAGTTCATCCCTACAAAATCATATAGTTTAGTCATGCTCCATTTTCATCACACAAGAATGCTCTCATCATGCACAACCCCGATGACAAGCCAAGCAATTGTTTCATACTTTAGTAATCTCAAACCTATAATCTTTCACGCAATATATGAGCGTGAGCCATGGACATAGGACTATGGGTGGAATAGAATACGATGATGGGGGGTTATGTGGAGAAGACAAAAAAGGAGAAAGTCTCACATCAACGAGGCTAATCAATGGGCTATGGAGATGCCCGTCGATTGATGTTAATGCAAGGAGTAGGGATTCCCATGCAACAGATGCACTAGAGCTATAAATGTATGAAAGCTCAACAAAACAAACTAAGTGGGTGTGCATCCAACTTGCTTGCTCACGAAGACCTAGGGCACTTGAGGAGGCCCATTGTTGGAATATACAAGCCAATTTCTATAATAAAAAATTTCCCACTAGTATATGGAAGTGACAAAACAAAAGACTCTCTATCATGAAGATTATGGTGCTACTTTGAAGCACAAGTGTGGCAAAGGATAGTAGCATTGTCCCTTCTCTCTTTTTCTCTCTTCTTTTTTTGGGCCTTCTCTTTTTTATGGCCTTTCTCCCCCCTCTCTTTTTTAATTCCTCACTTGGGACAATGCTCTAGAAAATGATGATCATCACACTTCTATTTATTTACAACTCAATGATTACAACTCGATGCTAGAACAAAAGATGACTCTATATGAATGCCTCCGGCGGTGTACCAGGATATGCAATGAACCAAGAGTGACATGTATGAAAGAATTATGAACGGTGGCTTTGCCACAAATACTATGTCAACTACATGATCATGCTAAGCAATATGACAATGATGAATGTGTCATGATAAACGGAATGGTGGAAAGTTGCATGGCAATATATCTCAGAATGGCTATGGAAATGCCATAATAGGTAGGTACGGTGGCTGTTTTGAGGAAGATATAAGGAGGTTTCTGTGTGAAAGAGTGTATCATATCACGAGGTTTGGATGCACCGGCGAAGTTTGCACCAACTCTCAATGTGAGAAAGGGCAATGCACAGTACCGAAGAGGCTAGCAATGATGGAAGGGTGAGAGTGCGTATAATCCATGGACTCAACGTTAGTCATAAAGAACTCACATACTTATTGCAAAAATCTACAAGTCATCAAAAACCAAGCACTACGCGCATGCTCCTAGGGGGATAGATTGGTAGGAAAAGACCATTGCTCGTCCCCAACCGCTAGTCATAAGGAGGACAATCAAAGAACACCTCATGTTTCAAATTTGTTACATAACATTTACCACACGTGCATGCTACGGGACTTGCAAACTTCAACACAAGCATTTCTCAAATTCAGAACTACTCAACTAGCACGACTTTGGTATTATTACCTCCATATCTCAAAACAATCATCAAGCATCAAACTTCTCTTAGTATTCAAAACACTCATAAGAATTTTTTTACTAATCTTGAATACCTAGCATATTAGGATTATTTAAGCAAATTACCATGATATTTAAGACTCTCAAAATAATCTAAGTGAAGCATGAGAGATCAATAGTTTCTATAAAACAAATCCACCACCGTGCTCTAAAAGATATAAGTGAAGTACTAGAGCAAAACTATATAATTCAAAAGATACAAGTGAATCACATAGAGTATTCTAACAAATTCCAAATCATGTATGGCTCTATCAAAAGGTGTGTACAGCAAGGATGATTGTGGTAAACTAAAAATCAAAGACTCAAATCATACAAGACGCTCCAAGCAAAACACATATCATGTGGTGAATAAAAATATAGCTCCAAGTAAAGTTACCGATGGAAGTAGACGAAAGAGGGGATGCCTTCCAGGGCATCCCCAAGCTTTGGCTTTTAGGTGTCCTTAGATTATCTTGGGGGTGCCATGGGAATCTCCATTCTTAGGCTCTTGCCACTCCTTGTTCCATAATCCATCAAA
The DNA here is from genome assembly GCF_002162155.2 of Triticum dicoccoides. Classification (NCBI taxonomy): domain Eukaryota; kingdom Viridiplantae; phylum Streptophyta; class Magnoliopsida; order Poales; family Poaceae; genus Triticum; species Triticum dicoccoides. Next base: position 186,268,597 of record NC_041382.1, on the reverse strand, counting down.
TCTTTACCCAAAAATTGAAAACTTCACAACACTAAACTTAAAGTAGAAAAATCTCGTGAGCTCCGTTAGCGAAAGAAAACAAAAGACCATTTCAAGGTACTGTAATGAACTCATTCTTTATTTATGTTGGTGTTAAACCTACTGTATTCCAACTTCTCTATGGTTTATAAACTATTTTACTAGCCATAGATTCATCAAAATAAGCAAACAACACACGAAAAACAGAATCTGTCAAAAACAGGACAGTCTGTAGTAATCTGTAACTAGCGCAAGATCTGAAACCCCAAAAATTCTAAAATAAATTGCTGGACGTGATGAATTTATCTATTAATCATCTTCAAAAAGAATTAACTAAATATCACTTTCCAAAAAAATGGCAGCAGTTCTCGTGAGAGCTAAAGTTTCTATTTTTTACAGCAAGATAACAAGACTTTCCCCAAGTCTTCCCAACGGTTCTACTTGGCACAAACACTAATTAAACACAAAAAACAAAACCAAAACAGAGGCTAGGTAAATTATTTATTACTAAACATGAGCAAAAAGCAAGGAATAAAAATAAAATTGGGTTGCCCCCCAACAAGCGCTATCGTTTAACGCCCCTAGCTAGGCATAAAAAGTAAGGATAGATCTAGGTATTGCCATCTTTGGTAGGCAATCCATAAGTGGCTCTCATAATAGATTCATAAGGTAATTTAATTTTATTTCTAGGAAAGTGTTCCATGCCTTTCCTTAACAGAAATTGGAATCTAATATTTTCTTCGTTCATATCAATAATTGCACCAATCGTTCTAAGGAAAGGTCTACCAAGAATAATAGGACATGAAAGATTGCAATCTATGTCAAGAACAATAAAATCTATGGGCACACAATTCCTATTTGCGACAATAAGAACATCATTGATTCTTCCCATTGGTTTCTTAATAGTGGAATCCGCAAGGTGCAAGTTTAAAGAGCAATCATCAAAATCATGGAAACCTAACAAATCACACAAGGTCTTTGGAATAGTGGAAACACTTGCACCCAAATCACATAAAGCACAGAACTCATGATCTTTAATCATAATTTTAATAGTTGGTTCCCACTCATCATAAAGTTTTCTAGGGATACAAACTTCCAACTCAAGTTTTTCTTCATAAGATTGCATCAAGGCATCAACGATATGTTTAGTAAACACTTTATTTTGACTATAAGCATGAGGAGAATTTAGCACGGATTGCAACAAGGAAATGCAATCAATCAAAGAGAAATTTTCATAATTAAATTCCTTGAAATCCAAAATAGTGGGTTTAGCAACATCTAGGGTTTTAATTTCTTCATTCCCACTTTCATCAAATTTAGCATCAAGATCTAAAAACTTCGAATTTTTGGAACGCCTTCTAGGTAAAGGTGGATCATATTCAGTCCCATCATTATCAAGATTCGTATTGCAAACCAAATATTTAATAGGGGACACATCAATAACTTTTAGATCTTCATCTTTATTTTCATAGGAACTAGAAGAACACGCTCTTATAAAGGCATCTTTCTTAGCACGCATCCTAGCGGTTCTTTTTTTGCACTCATTAATGGAAATTCTCATGGCTTTGAGAGACTCATTGATATCATGCTTAGGAGGAATAGATCTAAGCTTTAAAGAATCAACATCAGGAGAAATTCTATCAACGTTCCTAGCCAAATCATCAACTTTAAGCAATTTCTCTTCAAGCAAAGCATTGAAATTCTTTTGTGAATTCATAAATTCCTTAACACTATTCTCAAATTCAGAGGGCAACTTATTGAAATTTCCATAAGAGTTGTTGTAGGAATTCCCATAATTATTAGAGGGATTACTAGGATAAGGCCTAGGATTAAAGTTTCCTCTATACGCGTTGTTACCAAAATTATTCCTACCAACAAAATTCACATCCATAGATTCATTATTGTTCTCAATCAAAGTACACAAGGACATATCATTAGGATCAGAAGAAACACTCTTACTAGCAAATAATTTCATAAGTTCATCCATCTTTCCACTCAAAACATTAATTTCTTCTATCGCATGCACCTTTTTATTAGTAGATCTTTCAGTATGCCATTGAGAATAATTAACCATAATATTATCTAGGAGTTTAGTAGCTTCTCCTAAAGTGATTTCCATAAAAGTGCCTCCCGCGGCCGAATCTAAAAGATTTCTATAAGCAAAATTCAATCTGACATAATTTTTTTTGTATAATCATCCACAAATTCAAACCATGAGTAGGGCAATTATGTATCATTAATTTCATCCTCTCCCAAGCTTGTGCAACATGTTCATGATCAAGTTGCTTAAAATTCATAATATTGTTTCTAAGGGAGATGATCTTAGCGGGAGGAAAATACTTAGAGATAAAAGCATCTTTGCACTTGTTTCAAGAATCAATACTATTTTTAGGCAAAGACGAAAACCAAGCTTTAGCACGATCTCTAAGCGAAAAAGGAAATAGCTTCAACTTAACAATATCGTTGTCCACATCTTTCTTCTTTTGCATATCACACAAATCAATGAAGCTATTTAGATGGGTAGCGACATCTTCACTAGGAAGGTCGAAAAACGGATCTTTCATGACAAGATTCAGCAAAGCGGCATTAATTTCACAAGATTCAGCACCGGTAAGAGGAGCAATCAGAGTGCTAATAAAATCATTGTTGTTGTTCTTGGTAAAGTCACACAATTTAGTGTTATCTTGAGCCATCATGACAAGCAAGCAATCCAACACACAAGCAAACAAAAAGCAAGCGGGCAAAAAAGAGGAAAATAGAGAAAGAGAGGGAGGATAGAGAGAGAGCGCGAATAAAACGGCAAGGGTGAAGTGGGAGAGAGTAAAACGAGAGGCAAATGGAAAATAATGTAATGCGGGAGATAAGGGTTGTGATGGGTACTTGGTATGTTGACTTTTGCGTAGACTCCCCGGCAACGGTGGCAGAAATCTTCTTGCTACCTCTTGAGCACTGCGTTGGATTTCCTTGAAGAGGAAAGGATGATGCAAAAAAGTAGCGTAAGTATTTCCCTCAGTTTTGAGAACCAAGGTATCAATCTAGTAGGAGGCTACGCGCGAGTCCCTCGTACCTTCACAAAACAAATAACTCCTCGCAACCAACGCGATAAGGGGTTGTCAATCCCTTCATGGTCACTTACGAGAGTGAGATATGATAGATATGATAGGATAATATTTTTGGTATTTTTGTGATAAAGATGCAAAGTAAAATAAAAGCAAAGGAAATAACTAAGTATTGGAAGATTAATATGATGAAGATAGACCCGGGGGCCATAGGTTTCACTAGTGGCTTCTCTCAAGAGCATAAGTATTTTACGGTGGGTGAATGAATTACTGTTGAGCAATTGACAGAATTGAGCATAGTTATGAGAATATCTAGGTATGATCATGTATATAGGCATCACATCCGAGACAAGTAGACCGACTCCTGCCTGCACCTACTACTATTACTCCACTCATCGACCACTATCCAGCATGCATCTAGAGTATTAAGTTCATGAAAACAGAGTAACGCCTTAAGCAAGATGACATGATGTAGAGGGATAAATTCATGCAATATGATAAAAAAACCCATCTTGTTATCCTCGATGGCAACAATACAATACGTGCCTTGCTGCCCCTACTGTCACTGGGAAAGGACACCGCAAGATTGAACCCAAAGCTAAGTACTTCTCCCATTGCAAGAAAGGTCAGTCTAGTAGGCAAAACCAAACTGATAATTCGAAGAGACTTGCAAACATAACCAATCATACATAAAAGAATTCAGAGAAGATTCAAATATTGTTCATAGATAATCTTGATCATAAACCCACAATTCATCGGTCTCAACAAACACACCACAAAAAGAAGATTACATCAAATAGATCTCCACAAGAGAGGGGGAGAACATTGTATTGAGATCCAAAAAGAGAGAAGAAGCCATCTAGATAATAACTATGGACCCGAAGGTCTGAGGTAAACTACTCACACTTCATCGGAGAGGCTATGGTGTTGATGTAGAAGCCCTCTGTGATGGATGACCCCTCCGATGGATCTCCGGAATAGGCCCCAAGATGGGATCTCGTGGATACAGAAGGTTGCGGCGGTGGAATTAGGTTTTTGGCTCCCGTTCTGATCGTTTGGGGGTACGTAGGTATATATATAGGAGGAAGGAGTACGTCGGTGGAGCAACAGGGGGCGCACGAGGGTGGATGGCGCGCCTGGGGGGGTAGGCGCGCCCCCTACCTCGTGGATTCCTCCTTTATTTCTTGACGTAGGGTCCAAGTCTCCTAGATCATGTTTGTTCCGAAAATGACGTTCTCGAAGATTTCATTCCGTTTGGACTCCGTTTGATATTCCTTTTCTACGAAACTCTGAAATAGGCAAAAAACAACAATTCTGGGCTGGGCCTCCGGTTAATAGGTTAGTCCCAAAATAATATAAAAGTGGATAATAAAGCCCAATAATGTCCAAAACAGTAGATAATATAGCATGTAGCAATCAAAAATTATAGATACGTTGGAGACGTATCATTCACTTATATTTATTAGAGCATGATCTTTTGTAGAAATAATAAAACTCTCATGATTCACTTATATCTATTTAGAGAGTCGGCAGGAATTGGTCAATTGCATGGTTAGTCATAAAATCCTACATAAAACTTGTGGATCACTGAATACGATATGTTTATTCCTTGCAATTGTTTTGCAATATAGAGATGGGATATTCGGGAGGTACTAGTAAATGGTTGTGGTTAGTAAGAATATTGGTGTTAAGGTTTGTGATTCCTGAAGCATGCACGTATAGTCTCTCATTATGCTATGAAGTTGGAGCATCATTTATTATTGATTGTCTTCCCTATGAGTGGCGGCCGGGGATGAGCGATGGTCTTTTCCTACCAATCTATCCCCCTAGGGGCATGCGTAGTAGTACTTTGCTTTGAGGGATAATAAACTTTTGCAATAGGTATATGAGTTCTTTATGACTAATGTGAGTCCATGGATTATACACACTCTTACCTTTCCGCAATTTGCTAGCCTCTACAGTACCGTGCATTGCCCTTTCTCACCTCGAGAGTCGGTGCAAACTTCGCTGATGTATTGCGCGAAGGTTGAAAAGCTGAAGCACGTTAAAAAGTATAAACCAATTGCTCGGCGTGTCATCGGGGTTGTGCACGATAAATACTTTGTGTTAAGAAGACAGAGCATGACAAGACTATATGATTTTGTAGGGATAGCTTTCTTTAGCGTTGATATTTTGAAAGACATGATTGTTTGTTGGGATGCCTGAGTATTGATGTCTTTATGTAATACTATAGACTATTGCTTTGAATCACGTATGCCTTAATATTCATGCGGTGATTAGATATATGATCAAGTTTATGCTAGGTAGCATTCCACATAAAAAATTGTCTTTTTTCATCATTTACCTACTCGACGACGAGCAGGAATTAAGCTTGGGGATGCTGATACGTCTCGTCATATCTATAATTTTTGATTGTTTCATGCCAATATTATACAACTTTCACATATTTTTGGCAACTTTTTATATGATTTATTGGGCTAACCTATTGATCCAATGCCCAGTGCCAGTTCCTGTTTTTTGCATGTTTTTTGTTTCGCAAAAAATCCATATCAAACAAAGTCCAAACGCGATAAAAATTTACAGAGAATTATTTTGGAATATATGTGATTTTTAGGAGGTGAAATCAATGTAAACAGGGGCCCACAGTGCCCACAACCGCGCCCTAGGCCCCAGGCACGCCCAGGTGTCTTATGCTCGCCTCGAACGTCGGTTGGAGCTATACTTCGGGCGCAAGGAAGCTTATATCCGGAAAAAAATCGTGTTAAAATTTCAGCACAATCGGAGTTACGGATCTCCCAAAATATAAGAAATGGTTTTTGGCCAGATCTAGGGAATGCGAAACAAAAGAGAACAGAGAGGGAGATCCAATCTCGGAGGGGCTCCCGCCCCTCCGCCGCCATGGAGTTCATGGACTAGAGGGGGAACCCTCCTCCCATCTAGGGGGAGGCCAAGTAAGAGGAAGAAGGAGGGGGGCTCTCCCCCCTCTCTCCCGGTGGCGCCGGAGTGCCGCTGGGGCTAGGATCGTGACAACGATCTACATCAACAACCTTGCTACCGTCAACACCAACTTTCTCCCCCACTATGCAGCGGTGTAACACCCCTTCTCCCCGCTGTAATCTCAACTTAAACATGGTGCTCAACTCCATATATTATTTCCCAATGATATTTGGCTATCCTATGTTGTTTGAGTAGATCCGTTTTGTCCTGTAGGTTAATCGTGATCCCAACAAACACACCGCAAAAAAGGAGATGAGATTTGTGACTAGGAACCTGATAGATGTTGATGATGTCTCCCTGGCAACGGCGCCAGAAATTCCTTTTCATGCGGCTTGAACTACGTTGGTATTTCCCCAAAGAGGAAGGGATGATGTAGCACAACTATGGTAGGTATTTCCCTCAGTGATGAGACCAGGGTTATCGAACTAGTAGGAGAACCAAGCAACACTATGTAAGAAGAACCTGCACACAAAGAACAAATACTTGCAACCCGACGTGTTAAAGGGGTTGTCAATCCCTTCGGATAACGGTGCCAGAAATTGCCAAGTTGTAGGGATAAAAATTGTGATAGATTGGATAAATAGATCTCGATAAAACGTGAAATAAAATAAAGTGCAACAAAGTATTTTAGGGTTTTTGATAAAATAGATCTAAAAATAAAAGATGCAAATAAACGAAAAGGCAAATACCAATGTAGATCTGAAATTATATGATGAGAAAATAGACCCGAGGGCCGTAAATTTCACTAGTGGCTCTCTCGAGAAAAATAGCATACGGTGGGTAAACAAATTACTATTGGGCAATTGATAGAACTTCAAATAATTATGACGATATCCAGGCAATGATCATTATATAGGCATCACGTCCAAGATTAGTAGACCGACTCCTTCCTGCATCTATTACTATTACTCCACACATCGACCGCTATCCAGCATGCATCTAGTGTATTAAGTTCATGGAGAAACAGAGTAATGCAATAAGAACGATGTCATGATGTAGACAAGATCTATTCATGTAGGAATAGACCCCATCTTGTTATCCTTAATAGCAATGATACATACGTGTCATTTCCCCTTCTGTCACTGGGATTGAGCACCGTAAGATCGAACCCATCACAAAGCATCTCTTCCCACGGCAAGAAAAATCGATCTAGTCGGCCTAACTAAACCAAAGATTCGAAGAAGAAATACGAGGCTATAAGTAATCATGCATATAAGAGATCAAGACTAAAATAACTTTCATGGATAAAATAGAACTGATCATAAACTCGAAGTTCATCAGATCCCAACAAACACACCGCAAAAAAGAGTTACATCAAATAGATCTCCAAGAGACCATTGTTTTGAGAATCAAGAGAGAGAGAGAGAGAGGAAGCCATCTAGCTACTAACGACGGGCCCGTAGATCTATGCTACCTCTTGAGCTTGCGTTGGTTTTTTCCTTGAAGAGAAAAGGGTGATGCAGTAAAGGAGCGTAAGTATTTCCCTCAGTTTTGAGAACCAAGGTATCAATCCAGTAGGAGACTATGCAACAAGCCACCGAATACCTGCACAAACAAACACCAACTTGCAACTAACGCGACAAAGGGGTTGTCAATGTTATTCACAAAGTGAGATCTGATAGAGATGGATAAACGGTAAAGTAATATTTTTGGTATTTTTGGTTTATGGAACAGAAAGTAAAAGATTGCAAAAGTATGTAAATAGGAAACTAGAATTGTAGATCGGAAACTTATATGATGGAAAATAGACCCGAGGGCCATAGGTTTCACTAGTGGCTTCTCTCGAGATAGAAATTATTACGGTGGGTGAACAAATTACTGCCGAGCAATTGATAGAAAAGCTCAAAGTTATGACGATATCTAAGGCAATGATCACGAATTTAGGCATCACGTCCGTGTCAAGTAGACTGAAACGATTCTGCATCTACTACTATAACTCCACACATCCACCGACTCCTGCCTGCATCTAGAGTACTAAGTTCGTAAGAACAGAGTAACGCATTAAGCAAGATGACATGATGTAGTGGGATTAACTCAAACAATATGATGAAAACCCCATCTTGTTATCCTCGATGGCAACGATACAATACGTGCCTTGCTGCCCCTACTGTCACTAGGAAGGACACCGCAAGATTGAACCCAAAGCTAAGCACTTCTCCCATTGCAAGAAAAACCAATCTAGTTGGCCAAACCAAATCGATAGTTTGAAGAGACTTGCAAAGATATCAAATCATGCATAAAAGAATTCAGAGGAGATTAAAATAATATTCATAGATAAGCTGATCATAAATCCACAATTCATCGGATCTCGGCAAACACACCGCAAAAGAGTATTACATCAAATAGATCTCGAAGAACATCGAGGACAACTTTGTATTGAGAATCAAAGAGAGAGAAGAAGCCATCTAACTACTAGCTATGGACCCGTAGGTCTGAAGTAAACTACTCATGCTTCATCGGAGAGGCAATTGTCTTGATGTACAAGCCCTCCGTGATCGATTCCCCCTCCGACAGGATGCCGTAAAAGGCCCCATGATGGGATCTCATTGGTACATAAGGTTGCGGCAGTGGAAAAGTGGTTTCATGGCTCCCCTAGATGTTTTTGGGGTATAAGAGTATATATAGGCGAAATAATTAGGTTAGGGGAGCTATGAGGGGCGCACAAGGCCGGGGGGCGCGCCCTCCACCATTGGCCACCTCGAGGCTCCTCTGACTTGTACTCCAAGTCTCCTAGGTGTCTTCTGGTCCAAGAAAAATCATGGTAAATTCTTATTCCGTTTGGACTCCATTTGGTATTCCTTTTCCGCAAAACTCTAAAACAAGGAAAAAACAGAAACTAGCACTGGGCTCTAGGTTAGTAGGTTAGTCACAAAAATCATATAAAATAGCATATTAATGCATATAAAACATCCAGAACAGTTAATATAATAGCATGGAACAATAAAAAAATTATAGATACGTTGGAGACGTATCAAGCATCCCCAAGCTTAATTCCTGCTCGTCCTCGAGTAGGTAAATGATAAAAACAGTTTTTTTGATGTGGAATGCTACCTAACATATTTATCCATGTAATTCTCTTTATTGTGGCATGAATGTTCAGATTTGTAAGATTCAAAACAAAAGTTTAATATTGACATAAAAACAATAATACTTCAAGCATAATAACAAAATAATTATGTCTTCTTAAAATAACATAGCCAAAGAAAGCTTATCCCTACAAAATCATATAGTTTGGCTATGCTCCATCTTCATCACACAAAATATTCAATCATGCAAAACCCCGATGACAATCCAAGCAATTGTTTCATAGTTTTGACGTTCTCAGACCTTTTCAATTTTCACGCAATACATGAGCATGAGCCATGGACATAGCACTATAGGTGAAATTGACGGTGGTTGTGGAGAAGACAAAAAGAAGGAGATAGTCTCACATCAACTAGGCGTATCAACGGGCTATGGAGATGCCCATCAATAGATATCAATGTGAGTGAGTAGGTATTGCCATGCAATGGATGCACTAGAGCTATAAGTTTATGAAAGCTGAAAAAGAAAACTAAGTGGGTGTGCATCCAACTTGCTTGCTCCTGCAGACCTAGAGCGTTTGAGGAAGCCCATCATTGGAATATACAAGCCAAGTTCTATAATGAAAAATTCATATGAAAGTGATATCATTGAAGACTCTCTACATGAAGATCATGGTGCCACTTTGAAGCACAAGTGTGGCAGAAAGAGTAACATTGTCCCTTCTCTCTTTTTCTATCATTTTTTGGGCCTTATTTTTTCTTTATTTGGCCTTTCTCTCCCCTTTTTTTATTTCCTCACATGGGACAATGCTCTAATAATGAAAATCATCACACTTCTATTTACTTACAACTCAAGAATTACAACTTGATACTAGAACAAAAATATAACTCTATGTGAATGCCTCCGGCGGTGTATTGGGATGTGCAATGAATCAAGAGTGACATGTATAAAAAATTATGAACGGTGGCTTTGCCGCAAATACGATGTTAACTACATGATCATGCAAAGCAATATGACAATGATGATGCGTGTCACAATAGACGAAACGGTGGAAAGTTGCATGGCAATATATCTCGGAATGGCTATGGAAATGCCATAATTGGTAGGTATGGTGGCTGTTTTGAGGAAGGATATGTGGTGGGTTTATGGTACTGGCGAAAGTTGCGCGGTACTAGAGAGGCTAGCAATGGCGAAAAGGGTGAGAGTGCGTATAATCCATGGACTCAACATTAGTCACAAAGAACTCGCATACTTATTGCAAAAATCTATTAGTCATCGAGACAAAGTACTACGCGCATGCTCCTAGGGGATAGATTGGTAGGAAAAGACCATCGCTCGTCCCTGACCGCCACTCATAAGGAAGACAATCAAAAAACATCTCATGCTCCAACTTCGTTACATAACAGTTCACCATACGTGCATGCTACAGGACTCACAAACCTGAACACAAGTATTTCTCAAATTCACAACTACTTACTAGCATGACTCTAATATTACCATCTTCATATCTCAAAACAATCATAAGAAATCAAACTTCTCATAGTATTCAATGCACTTTATATGAGAGTTTTTATTATATCCCTCTTGGATGCCTACCATATTAGGAATAATTTTATAACCAAAGCAAATTACCATGCTGTTTAGAGACTCTCAAAATAATATAAGTGAAGTACGAGAGTTCATCAATTTCTATAAAATAAAACCACCACCGTGCTCTAAAAAGATATAAGTGAAGCACTAGAGCAAATTTGCCTAGCTCAAAAAATATAAGTGAAGCACATAGAGCATTCTAATAAATCATGATTCATGTGTCTCTCTCTCAAAAGGTGTGTACATCAAGGATGATTATGGCAAACTAAAAAGCAAAGACTCAAATCATATAAGAAGCTCCAAGCAAAACACATATCATGTGGTCTATAAAAATATAGCCTCAAGTAAAGTTACCGATAGACGAAGACGAAAGAGGGGATGCCCTCTCGGGGCATCCCCAAGCTTAGGCTCTTGCCACTCCTTATTGCATAGTCCATGAAATCCTTACCCAAAACTTGAAAACTTCACACACTACAAAAAAACACACTTCCATGATGATACGTGTTTGTCATAGTAGGTCACGTTTTCTGTCATGCATGTACATCCATGTTGATTTTATGACAGGATCAAGATAGTCATACCTGTGCTGTCGTAGAAGTGTTCCATGACATTACCAAAATTATCATCATGGAAGTGTCCACTTCCATGACGATAAATCGTGCATCATAGAAGTGCTTTCGTCAAGGGTGACCGACACGTGGCATCCACCGTAACTGGACGCCATTAAGCCATCGGGTCCGGTTTTGGATCCGATAACCCGCTAACAGCCACGACCAATGCCGATTTTCCACGTGTAAAATTCTCATTGGCTGACGAAACCATGTGTCGGCTCCGCGTTGGCACAGGTGTCACTCATCCAATGGGCGAGATGCGCCTATGATACATTGACACATGGACCGGCCCAAAAGTGGCCCATAAATATTAAATGGGCCGGCCCAACTAAAGGCTAACAAGATTTAGCGGGCCATAATGGGCCAGCCCAACTAAAGGCCCACCAGATTTAGCTAGCCATAATGGGTCGGCCCAGCTAAAGGCCCACAAGATTTTGCAGAACATAATGGGCCGACCCAGCTAAAGGCCCAACATTCTCAGTTAAGGCCCATACGGCTAGTGTCAAATTGGCCCGTCGACGGCCCATCCTAAACCTGTCATCATCGCGGCCCATGCTCACTTCTGGCCCGTTAACAGTCCGCTAAGAATTTGGGCCGTATTACGGCCTGGTGTGTTTCCGGTCTATTAAAGGTCGTGCTTCATTTGGGCCCATTTATAGGCCATTGAAACTTTCGGCCCATAAACGATCGTGAAGGATATGGGTCATATTCGGCCATATCTAACATTCGGCCTGTTAGAGGCCCACTACAGATTTGGGCCACTTTCAGCCTGTTGTGACTTTCGGCCTGTTAACGTTGGACGAAATCCATGGGCCATATGTGGCCCAACGCCACATTGGGCCTACTAACGGCCCATATAAAAATGACACTAATCAAGCCCGACCGAACTTTCGGCCTGTTAAAGGCCTGTGTAGTAGGTCAGCGCATTTACGGCCCGTCTGAATTCGGCATGTGGATGATCCGCATTGTAAATGGGCCACCATTTTGGTTTGCTAAGACCAGTGGGTTATTTGGCACAATCAAGGACCAATCTTACTTTCGGCCTATTAAAGGCTCATGTTTTTTGTGGGCTTGAGATATTTACACATGTAAACGACCTATTATTACTGAGGGCCCAAATTATATTTAGGCCTGTTAAAGGTCCACTATGGGCACAGGCCTACCAGAAAAATATGAAAGCTTATGCTGATTTAGGCCCAGATATTTTTAGTGGGCTACATGCAAATTTTGGCCTAGAATCATTTTTATCCCAATTGGAATGGGCCCGACGAATGTTGGCATGTTGGGCTCCTACGAAGCTTTTGGTCGAATACATTACTAAGATAAACCTACACTATACAAAAATAGCGTCGTAATTACTGCAACCTTTGGCAGCATCATAAATGTTGTATCAAACAAAATAAATTCCAACCATACAACAAAACTCCTGTTGGCATAAAGTTTACAGTCCTTGCAGATAAAAGCACCATTAGATGTATAGAAGCACAGATCATTTGACCTGAGTGCTTACGTTTCAGGCTGTAGAATCTGATGGAGCAGCACGATCTTCCCCTTTTTTCCGCCATTGCTCTTGAACAACGAAGCAAATGTCTGATAGTCTGGTTTCAAAACCATTCATATCTTCACGACATTTGTCAACCACTATTTTTGTTTCTGACACAACGTCCATTAGGGATTGGACTTGTGTCGGGACCACAGATATATCACTCTGTCTAGCCGAAAGATTTTGTTCTGTAGGCGATTTGGACGAGGTTACCTTGACAACCAACCTAGAATTACAGAGGAAGGTGCTTTTTGCACTATTAGTGGAGAGATACTGACGCACTGTAGCAAGAGGTGACATTGTGCCTGTGGTAGCCTCGTCACCTTATGGTGGTTGTGGCTGTTCAATCATTTGTTCCATAGCTTGCTGAAAGTTTGAACTTGTAGATTAGTGTACCAGATAAGTTACTAATGAGACAAAAGCAAACAAAGTAGGTTTCACGTTTATACATAACTTATTTCGGTGAACTAATGTAATCACTTTCGGAACATATGTCCATTTAGCATGCCTACTGTATTGTCTATTTCCTCACATTCGTTGACATCTAAGGATAAAGAGACATGGTTTAAAGTAGGATGAACATAGTATGACATCATTTATATCATGTGCAAACAGATATAAAACAAACCGGCTATTCTATCATTGTGTGCGCACGTGAACATCACAACTAGATTACAGATCAAGACCAAAAGAATATCATTCATCTCTTTTGAACCATGTAAGGTGAAATGATACGTTAAGACAACTGTGTATAAAAGTGAACAGACTAACTGACATTGGCTGCAAACCAAGCAGTTAAATGAACACACCACAGTACCAATCAGTTCAAAGGCAGGAGGAGTAAGGACTTACAACAGCGGCCTGAACTGGTGTGCTCATGCCCTTCATCTTGCTGGTGTGGCAATCCTTGAAGATTTGCACTGCATTCCGTTTAGGTTCTTTTTGGTCCGCACGCGTTTTCCTCTATATTTGGAACAAGTGAATATAGATACGATAATATGGCACAGAAAAAAGAAGGAAGTAGCAACTATTTACAAGAGCCTCGCAGTGTGCAATATAGCTACGAGATCCTGTTGTCTGTTGGAATTTCACTTTAGAACGGTTGGTCTTGTTCTTCAAACAGTTAGCCTAGAAGAAGATACACTTGTAAGGCACATACATAAATACAAGTTCAATATGTGGTCTGATCAAATACATATACCCTACCTGAAACTTTGGATCAGACCAGTGTTTAACAAGGGCTGTCCAGTCTTCATCTGTAATGTATTCCACTGGAGATGTTTGGGCAATTTCATTGTTAGCCTTGCCTTCAAAGTGAGATTTTCTAAGGTGGTACTGATACTGTCGCAGAGCAGACTAAAAAACATGAGTGCATGCTTGTTTAGTTGCATCATCTTTCGGATCCAACTTGAACCTCATCTATTGAAAAAAGAATTGAGTCTTATTAGGAGGAAGCTAGAAAGTATGGCACGGAGCAAGACAATATTAAAAATTGTGATGAATAACATTACTTACGGATAAATGGTCAAGGAAGGTGTTAAACTGGGTATTGTCTTTCTCATTCCTGTACTGGATCCACGTTGGGAGGATACGTGCATGACACCTAACGGCAATGGCTGCCTTTGATACTAACTTGGCTGACTCTGTAGCATCACGTGGCCTTTTTAAACCTACCTCAAAATGGATCTCCATTCTTCCTCCTTTAGATTTTGTTAATCTGTCAAGCATTATCCCTGATGTCTGTTTCCGCTTGCGCCATGGTGCTAGTTGAACAACGAATATGGAAAGTGTTAGTGCACATCAAACTATGAGAGTACATATAAAGGAGCATGCAACTGCAACTTGACTCGGTCAGGTACCGTCTTGGTCTTGATGCTCATGAGGTTCATCTGATCTTGCCAAGTCCTGTTGTGTCAGCAGTGCTTCGGAAGTAGTGTTAGGTGTGAATGCAGCTTGGGAACTGGCCAGTTCCGGAGCAAATGAACGAGTAACTTGTTGAGATGCTGGTACAGTTGAAGAGGATGTTGTAGCTGGTGGAGCAGGTGATACTGTGTTTGTATATTTAGCCGGTGGACTTGGACCTTCTAATACACTATAAGTACCAGCAGAATCTCGAGGGCAGATCCTTTTCTGTTTCACCCGACGAGTAACACCATTCCCTATTATATTCTTTTCCTTACTCTTTTTTGACTTTTCCATGTCAAGGCATACCCACAACACAAAAGAATAAAATCGCTCTTCAGAACTCATTGATGCATGATACAGACAAGCAATACTTTGATGTAAGACAACCGTATGAGGATGGAATATGTAAGAAAAACAAAACGGCGTGACATATTGACAGCTATGATGTGTAAACTAAGCAGAAGGATTTTCAAGAAAATAGAAGTAATGCAAGCTTGACACCATATGAACGATGCAACCAATATCACTCTGCCTAGTTAAAAGTGTCTTGTCATAAGTGGCATTTCGAAAAATTAGAAGCAGTACAACGTAGAAATCAATGCAAGATGCAACCACTGTCAAACTGCCATGTTAAAAGCGTCCAATCATGAGTGACTGATGCGGGATACACAACAGCGGTACTTTGATGTAAGAACATGGTATGATTGATAGATGCAGTGTATCCTAGACACAGAAAGGCATGTCATATGCACATGTATAACGTATAAACTCAGCAGGTGCAATTTAATCAAAATAGAAGAAACACAATCTAGACAACATATGCAACATGAAACCAATTATCACACTGTGAACTTAGAGCAAGCACCTGCGATGGTGGAGTACGGGAGATGAACTCATCATGTAGACTTGGGACTTCAACTTCATTAGCAGTAGCAGTGGCAAATCTAGAGAGTCTCTGTTTGCGTCGGTCCGGAGGACCACCAACATCCCCTAACTTACTCTTTTCCTTCCTATTTTCTGATATTGCCTTATAAGGTCAAAACCAAAAGAAGATTAATAAAATTAGCTCTGCATAAACTGGTTGATGCATGATACAGACGAACACTACTTTGATGTAAGGCAAGCACATGATAGGAGGATGGAATATATACAAAAATAAGATAGCATTCCATATTCAGATGTACGATAGGAGGAGGTAATATGTATGAAAAACAGTAAGCAGAAGGCATTTCAACAAAATTAGAAGAAATGAAAGCTAGGCACCATATGAACATGCAACCAATATCACTATATCAGGTAAAAAGTGTCTCGTCGTAAGTGCCATTTCAAGAAATTAGAAGCTGTACAAGCTAGAAGACAATGCAAGATGCAACCTACATCACACTCCCAAGTTAAATATGTCTTATGGGTAAGGGATCGTTGCAGGTATAAGTTGTAAGCTACACAGATGCAATTTAACAAAATCAGAAGCAATACAAACTAGACATCATATGGAATAACAGTTCCAAGTTAGAGCAAGCACCTGTGATGGTGGAGTAGGCGAGATGTGCTCATCATCTACACGTATGTTCTAGAAATAGGAACATGGGTCATATTCACAGGCATTATGTGTAAAGTAAGCAGATGCAATTCAACAAAGTTAGAAGCAATACAAGCTAGACATCATACACGACATGCAACCACATATAATAGTGCCAAGTTAGAGCAAGCACCTGTGATGGTGGAGTAGGGGAGATGTGCTCATCATCTACACAGCTACATTGACTGTCCAGCCTTGTGTTGTCTTGCGAATCTTGTTGGTAGGATGGCGGAGTATAATCTATAGAGACCCTCTGTTCGAGTTGCTCCGAAGGACCACCATCATCCATTGCCGGACTAATTTCCTTCAGCTGTATTGATTTTGCATTGTGAAGTCAAACCAATAAGAAAAAGGAGTAAAATTCGCTCTTCATAACTCATTCATGCATGATACTGACGAACACTACTCGGATGAAAGGCAAACACATGATACGGGGATGGAATATGTACAAAAAACAGGACGGCGTGACATATTCACACCTATGATGTGGTAACTAAGCAGAAGTCATTTCAACAAATTAGAAGGACTGCAAGCTAGACACCACATGAAAGGTGTAACCAATATCACTCTGCCAAGTTCAAACTGTCCGGCGTTTCAACAAATTAGAAGCAGTACATGCTATAAATCATATGCAAGACACAACCAATATCACAGTGGCGACTTAAAGGTGCCTTATCATAAGGGACTGATGCGGGATATGCAAGAACAATAGTCTGATGTAAGAACATGGTGTGATCAGATATAGTGTGTTCTAGAAACAGGAACACGTGTCATATTCACAGGCATTATGTGTAAAGTAAGCAGATGCAATTCGACAAAGTTAGAAGCAATACAAGCTAGACATCATACGCAACATGCAACCACATATAATAGTGCCAAGTTAGAGCAAGACCTGTGGTGGTGGAGTAGGGGAGATGTGCTCATCATCTACACAACTACGTTGACTGTCTAGCCTTGCGTTGTCTTGCGAATCTTGTTGGGAGGATGGCGGAGTAGAATCTGTAGAAACCCTCCATTTCAGTTGCTAGGAAGGACCACCATCATCCAATGCCTTCCAATTTCCTTCCGCTTTATTGATTTTGCATTGTGAGGTCAAATCGACAAGAAAAAGGAATAAAATTCGTTCTTTAGAACTCATTCATGCATGATACTGACGAACACTACTCTGATGAAAGGCAGAGTCATGATACGAGATGGAATATGTACGAAAAACTGGACGGCTTGACATATTCACACATATGATGTGGTAACTAAGCAGAAGGCACTTCAACAAATTAGAAGCACTACAATCTAGACACCATATGGAAGGTGCAATCAACATCACTTTGCCAAGTTAAAACTGTCTCGTCATAGGTGTCATTCATCAAACTAGAAGCACTACATGCTAGAAATCATATTCGAGACGCAAACCAATATCACACTGCCAACTTAAAGGTGTCCCATCATATGTGACTGACATAGGGTACACAAGAAGAGTAGTTTTATGTAAGAACATGGTGTGATAGACAGATATAGTATGTACCAAAAACAAGAAAGCGTGTCATATTCACACGTATCATGTGTAAGCTAAGAAGATG
Organism: Triticum dicoccoides; assembly: GCF_002162155.2. Classification (NCBI taxonomy): domain Eukaryota; kingdom Viridiplantae; phylum Streptophyta; class Magnoliopsida; order Poales; family Poaceae; genus Triticum; species Triticum dicoccoides. Next base: position 186,250,694 of record NC_041382.1, on the reverse strand, counting down.
CAGTTTACACTAATTAGGAGCAATACAAGCTAGACACCATATGCAACATGCAACCAAATATCACACTGCCAAGTTAGAGCAAGCACCTTGGGTGGTGGAGTAGGGGAGCGGAGACTTGGAACTTGTAATGCACTAGCAATACAAGGAGAATCCATACATATGCTCCATTTACATTTTTTAGAGGGCCACCATCATCGCCTTTCTTACTCTTTTCCTTCCTCTTTTTTGATTTTTCCTTGTCAAGTCAAACCCACAAGAAAAAGGAATACAATTTGCTCTCCAGAACTCATTGATGCATGATACTGACGAGCAATGCTTTCATGTAAGATAGCCGCATGATGGGAGGATGGAATATGTATGAAAAACAGGACGGCATGCCATATTGACATGTATGATGTATAAAGTGTAAACTAAGCACAAGGTGTTTGAACTAGTTAGAAGCAATACAAGCTAGAAACCATATGAAAGATGAAACCAATACCACTCTGCCAAATTAAAAGGGTGGCCTAACAAATGTATTTGACCAAATTAGAAGCAATACATCGCAACAGGCTATAAATAATATGCAATATGCAACAAATAAAGGTGTCTCATCGTAAGTGATTGATGCAGGATACAGGAGAGAGGTAGTTTCATGTAAGAACATGGTTAACAAATAGATGTAGTGTGTACCAAAAATAGGAAGGCATGTCATATTCACAGGTATAGTGTGTAAACTAAGCAGATGCAATTTACCGTAATTAGAAGCATTACAAGCTAGACACTTTATGCAACATGCAACCACATATCACACTGCGAAGTTAGAGCAAGCACCTGTGATGGTGGTGTAGGGGAATTGTGGTCTTCAAGTACAGAGCTACGTTCAATACCTTCAATTAGGCTTGCTGTTTCTTGAGAATCATGTGGAGAGGATGAAATTGCACTCTTTATAAGAGTGGTGTGTCTCATACTAACCCACGGGCGTGACTGTCTCATCATAAGCGATAGATGCAGGGTACACAAGAACAGTAGTTTGATGTAAGAACATGGTGTGATAGGCAGATGTAGTATGTACCAAAAACAGGAAGGCGTGTCATATTCACATGTATAATGTGTAAGCTAAGGAGATGCAATTTAACAAATTAGGAGCAATACAAGCTAGGCACCATATGCAACATGCAACCATATATCACACTGCCATGTTAGAGAAAGCACCTAGGGTTATGGAGTAGGGAGATGAGATTTGGATCTTGTAGTACGGTAGGAGTAAAAGGAGAATCTGCAATGATCATCTGTTTCGATTGCTCTAGAGGACCACCATCATTCCATGCCTTCATCCTTTTAGATTTTGCCTGGTCAAGTAAACACACAAGAAAAATGAATGAAATTCGCACTTCCAAATTCATTGATGCATGATACCGATGAACACAACTTTTATGTATGGCAACCACATTGTAGAAGGATGGAATATGTATGAAAAAACGCTAAGCAGAAGGCATTTCAACAAATTGGAAGCAATGCAATCTAGAAACCATATGAAAGATCCAACCAAAATCACTCTACCAAGTTAGATGTGTCTCATTATAAGTGGCATTTCAATAGATTAGAGGCAATACATGTTTGAAATGATATGCAAGATGCAAGCAATATTACATTGTCAACTTGAAGGTGTCTCGTCGGAAGTGATTGATGAGGGATACACAAGAAAATTAGTTTGATTAAGAACATGGTTAATACAAAGACGTAATATGTACCAAAAACAGGAACGCATGTTATATTCACAGGTATAATGTTTAACTAAGCAGATGCAATTTACCCTAATTAGAAGCATTACGAGGTAGACACCATATGCAACATGCAACCACATATCACACTGCCAAGTAAGAGCAAGCACCTGCGATGGTGGTGTGGGGGAATTGCGGTCATCAACTAGAGAGCTACGTTGACTATCTTCATTTAGCCTTGCTATTTCTTGAGAATCATGTGGGGAGGATGACACTACACTCTTTAAACGAGTAGCGCATCTCACAGTAACCCACTCGGGTGACTGTCTCGTCATAAGTGATTGATGAGGGATACAAAAAAGCATTAGTTTGATGTATGAACATGGTTAATAGACATATGTAGTTTGTATCAAAAACATGAAGGCATGTCATTATCAAAGGTACAATGTGTAAAGTAAGCTGATGCAATTTAACCAAATTGGAAGCAATACAAGCTAGACACCATATGCAACATGCAACCACATTTGATAGCGCGAAGTTAAAGCAAGCACCTGGGATGGTTGTGTGTGGCAGTTGAGATCATCAACTGCAGTGCTACGTTTACTGTCTCCATCTGCTAGCACTGCACCCTTTAGAGCGCTGAGACGCTTAGTGCTTATCTTCGAATTACACTGGAGCGAATTCTGTCTTTTCTTTTTTGTATTCATCAACACTGCGTCGGAGTCTGAAATACCCATGCATAAAAACAATAGTGTGAGTATGGGTGAAGTGTGTGCACAAGTAGTACAGCGTAAAGGTAGCAGATAGCAGGTTGGTGAAAAGAAATGACAAGAGACATATGCTAGCTCTACAACATGCATGGCACACGAAATTACTAGATTCTAGGATTTTGAAATGTGAGCACAGGGATGGCTGGGAAATGCAGATGCTCCTCCAGCACACCACAAGGTGTGATCCTATGAAAATAACAGTTGACTGAAAACAAATAGGTCAGTCCATTTTTTCTGCAATGTCCAATGTACAAAGAACGGGTAGATCGCGTTCATCTACCTCCAGCCAGTCAATGTTACGATATTCCTCGAAACGCCAGTGACCACCGACCCAGTCCCCTGCCTCTGCCCTCCCCTCGACCTCACCGCACCGTCGTGCTTGGCACCGCCCCAACCATCCCTTCAAGCCCCGCCGACCTCCAGATCAGGCGCAAGCTGCTCCTGCGCCCCACACCCCTATGATAGACACCCATGCGCCGCTTCCCCGACGAACATGCGGACTAGGTGCTCAGCGCGCCTAAGCGGGTGCTGCTTCTTTTAATTGCAATTCGACTGACCCTGAATTGAAATCCAGGCGGGCTACTGACCTCTAGCAAAGGTGAAATAGTAAAAGGGAGGAAACCTTGAGCATTTAGTATCACGAAGAAGATGCAGTACGAATCGCTCAACTAGTTTCTTTCATGGGATGAATACGGTGTGAGCAGAGACGTAAGATTTGCACGAATAAGGGAAGATGAGTATCTCTTTCTGCTGGCAGTGTTGTGTCCTCCTTCTATTTTTCCAATGATCTTCTTATGGTTCGTTGGAAACGAGAAGTTATGGAGGACGGTGGAGCCATGGACGAACCGATGGCCAAGTTGTTGAGTGTGGTGTGGTGGCCGTCTGTCGGCGACGGGGAAACAGATCCGAGACGGCGAACGACGGCGTAGCGGGAACAACTCTGGCGCGGTGAACGGTTGTGACAATGGAGCGGCAGCGGTGAGGCGCAGGACGGCGTGGTCGAAGTGGTTCTGGTACGGCGCACGTCGGCGTGGGCGTCCTGGAGGCAGCTCTGCCTTGGCTTCAGCTGCTAAGTCCTTGAGGGCGTTGCGGTTGCGGTTGCGTTGGGCCACGACGTCGGGGTACCGGCTCCGGCGTGATGGAGGAGGGTGGCTGTGGATTGGGCGCAATGGGATGGAGGACGAAGCAGGCTGGGGTTTCGCGGATGGTGGAGAGGGTCTTTTGGCGCCCACGGAGTATGAATGGGGAAACAGAGGGAGGGGGCTAAGGGTGAACAATGTTTCGGTTTGGGACGGGCTTGTTTGAAATTTGGGGAAAGTTACAAACTTTGCCCCCATCTAATATTTCGGACATATTGCGGGTTGGGGGTAGGACAGTAAACTCAGGTATCCCAAATGGTGGGCAGGGTAGATTTCGGTCGAGCGCATGGGTGTTTAGGCGCCCACGGCGTATGAATGCTTCTAGGAGGCGGTTGAGACTGGCATGTTGGTGAAGTTACAAACCTACCCCGGTTTAGACCTTTGTACATCGGGGCGATAGGCTACACATGCCAGAGTCAGGAAAGTAATTTCCTACCACCAAACATTAGTCTCGCGCAGTTTCGGGTGACCAGAGGCTTATTTGGCGTTTCGTTCAATATTTGGGAGTAGAAGCATTAACGTTTTCGGTTCTCTTGAATTGAACTTTGAGGATTTGTCAAACTTCACAAATCTTTACTCTTGAAAGTCCTAAAACTATGATTATTTTCGAATGGATGGGATACATTTGAATATACATTGTACACGAGTATATATTAAAAAATATGCAACTTACCTCAGTTCATGCATAGTTCCAGATATAATCTCCTTGGTTGCAAAAAAAATAGTTAGACATGCGTATGAATATATAGCATGTTCAAACGCACAATAAAGATTGATCCCCCCTTTTAGATCTGATTTACAAATGCCATTATCTCGGGTTCAAATAGATGAATGCACTTCCTATGAATTCGAATCTTCGAAACCCCCTTTATGTTGAATTCAACATGTATTCTATTTCATAGCTAACAATTTGGAATGTATCCATGTAAGTGACAAATGTATAAAGTGCTTCACACTAACAACATGGAGTGCACTAATTAATGTTTATATTTTTTTGCGGGTGAATTAATATTTATATATGAATTGCGAAAGCAATGCATTGCCTGCATTTCAAACCGCTCTCACTCTATGGATCGATAATATGAAATAAACACATGCACATGTTAGAATTCAATAGCGTATGGGTGTTTGATAGACCAATTTTCGTTCATACGCAAATTGTAAAATTCATGATCTCATGCAAAAATAATAATGCCATTTATATTTTAATGTAATGCGTAGAACCGCCTTTTACATGTAGATGCACTATGCCTCGGCCCATTCTCACAAACGTGCTATATATCTCTGTATCTAACGCATAAGTGCACACACTTTATATACATCGACATTTCTCTTTCACACATGCTCACAATCTCTCCCGGTGTGTCGGGGTGTCTCACGCACACACTCTCTCTGAATCTCTCTCTCTCTCTCTCTCTCTCTCTTTCTGACTACTATGTACCACTCTTTTCACTAATCTCAGTTGGAAAACGCTATTTCTCTGTAACATCCCAAAATTCTAAATTTTGGAATGTTATAATAAATAGATAGATTGATTGATTGTTTGATTATTTTGTGATTGATTGAGTGAAATTCGAAACTTTTTGAAAGATAAATGAGAGGGAATAAAAGGACTTTCCCAAACTTTCATTTTTGCAATTATGCTCTCCGTGAATTCAAATACTTTTTCATCACGAAACCCTCGAGAGAAGATGACATGACTTCTTCCATTATTTAAATGACAAGGGGTGTTGAAAATATTTGAAATTCATTTGGAAAATATTTCCAATTCAGAAACTTTAAGCAACTCAATGATTTTCACGAGAGGAGATAAAATGGCTTCTTCAAATTATGAAATATGAGCTGGGAGTTTCAAGGATCAAATTCAAAGTCCTTTTGAAATTATTTTCAATTTGGAATTGGTTGAGTTTTATTCAAATTATTTTTCTCCAAAAATAAAATATATGGAAAATAGGGTAACATGATTCCCTACATTAGAAAATTGGAGAAAAATTAATTTGAAATCATTTTCGTATTTTTAAAATGATTGTTGTTGGATTTTAATAGACCAGTAGCACTCTTTGTTTTATCTGAATTTGTGCGAATTTTACTTAATGCTAGAAAAATGTTCATGTAGTAGAAAATATTTTTCTGAAAATTTTGATATATAATATGCCTATATAAAGTTTTTATTTTATTTTGCTATTCAGTCTTCCTTCTATTTCTTTAAAAGAAACTGTACGTACGGCCCATTTTTATTTATAGCCTACATGCGTAATATAGTAGCTTCTGGCGCCCCATTATTATTTTTCTCTCTTAATGGGCCAGGCCCAGCCAGCCTTTTCATTTTTTAGGCTGAATTTTGTAAATAAAAACTGCACTGCAGCGTGCGCGCGGCCGGCCGAAGGCCTTTAGGCCCATCCGCCTCTTTTTTTCTCTATTTCGTATATTTTCGTCTACGTTTAGTCTTACATTGCCTAGCCTTTGACCCCTAAGCCTCTTTTCCATCAATACATATAGACCCATAGAGCCTCCAAAAATCATTCGATTCAGGTTAAATCAATATTTTGGTTTGACTAGATTCATTTAAGAAAAAAAAAATTCTCCTCTCCGGTGCGACCTCTAGAAATTGTCTCTTCTCTCCAAAGTCATCTTTTCTTTGCCTTATAAAGGTATCTTTCTTTGTTTTTTTTCTCCTTATACTTCCGTAGCTTATTATTTTTAGACTAATACGATAAAATAATTAGATTATCAATTAGTCTACGTATTTATACATTAGACCCTAGCCGTAGCTATTTTTCTTCCGTAAAACAGCTTGGCCCTGATTTTTCAAATAGCCATAACTTTTTACTCGTTTGTCCAAATCCAACGAAACCAGCGCCCACTTCTTCGTTATGATCTCCTCTATCCAGTAAACCAACTCAAACATGTTTTGAAAAGTTTAAAATTTGAATTAGATCAGATTTGAATTCAAACTTCGTTTGATCATAACTTGAGTTTCGTAGCTCCGTTTGAGTTGATTCTTTTTGCAAATTGAAGCTCTTGACCTAAACTTTTTGATAAGGCCAAATTCATATAATTTTGGTACTGTTAGAAAATTGTTTTATGTTGCAAGAGTTATTTGCTTGGTTTTGATGTTTTCCGAATTGTCTTCTTCGATCTTTCTGATCTTTGAGTGATTGCTTATGTGTGGTTACTATTGCTTGCTTACGATAGATTGACCGGAGTGTGACGGGTAGAACTATCAAGAGTTACGAGTGCGAATCATCTTCATCAACATTGCAGGCAAGTTCACACTTTGATCATACCTCTTTCATACCTAGTTTTTATTGCATTAGATCAAACCTCCAACATTGCATGATTAGGATCTAATTAAATCGTGGGATGGGAAGTAGTTGAGGTAGTACCTATTACTTGTTTATTATCAAACCCTTGGGAGTTACTATTATGTTATGCTTATATTGTCATGCTATGCTCGTAGACGTGGATTGGGTTTGAGAGTATTTCATGATAGATGTGAGATTGCTAATTAATGGTTACTTAAGGTGGCAACTTTAACACACATCTGGGTGGATTGAGGCACCTGGGTATTCCAGGATTGCCTGTCTAGGCACCTGGGTAGACCAGGATTGCCTGTTTTTTTAGGACCGCCACCCAGGCTCAAAGGGATCATGAGATTATTCATACTAGAAACTTCCGTGTGCAGCCACAAGCTATTATGGGCTCTAGCATAGTTGATTAAGTCGTGCAAACTCTTACAGGGTAGACTAGCAGATGTAGGGGAAAGTAGGTGTAACGGTCTATCCATCGTAAGGTGCTAGCGCTTCTGAAAGACTATGTCTCCGTCATCCGTCTTCTCAAACACCATGTAGTGCGAGAAACTAAACGGAGGCGATCGAGTCTTGTGGGGAAAAGTGCGCAAACCTCTACAGAGTGTACAAACTAATCATGATTAGCCGTGTCCCCAGTTATGGACATCTTGAGTATCTAGTACCTGGATTATCATGTGAATCTCATCATGTTACTTTAAATTAAGTTTGTTGGGTTTAATGATGTTATTTAATTGGGATTGAGAATGCTGTCAACCATTCTCAATGTTCAACAACCACCATGATAGTTAAATAAAATTTATTCCTTTGCGGTAGGGAAAAATTGGCTTTACGCAAAACTATAACCATAGAGCTTTTCCACCAGCCAAATATGCATGTAGTGATAGCCTTTATTCATCATTCTCTATGGTGTGAATTTGCCAGTACATTCAATGTACTGACCCTTTGTGACTGCAACATCTCATGTTGCAGGATTATCTTATGACGAGTAAGTGATACGTTAGGGTTATGATTTCTACACTCAACTTTGCCGTTGGTGTTGATGGGAATCCACAACCTTGTTACTTACGCTATTTTGGATTGAGGTAATAGTATTTACGTTACTTTTACATGTGATTTACCTCTATTATAAATCCTCGAGTACTGTGTGTGTCAGCATACCGATCCAGGGATGACACTTAAGCACAGAGACTTGATCCATTCGGGTCGGGTCACTACATTCTCTCACATGCATATATACACATGCACGGTCTCTACTAACCCTCTATACACACATATATGTGCCTACGTGTCTC
>NC_041382.1:186196532-186242053 GCF_002162155.2 Triticum dicoccoides | reverse complement strand
CACACCTCTCTCTTAGTAGTTGGCAGATATGATTCCATCAGATCATTTGGTAGGATATCCCTGATTGTTAGGCTGGATGGTAATACGAGGCAAGGTTTTACCCAAGTTCGGACCCTTGTAGTTGAGGAAAAAGCATACTCCTGGTACTATATATTAGTGATAGGGGTGTGTGTAAAGTACATGTCAATACCAGACATTGTGCGTGTGTGTATACTATCGACGAACTAGCACTACAAAAGAATACACTTCCGTGATGATGCGTGGTTGTCACAGTAGGTCGTGTTTTTTGTCATGCATGTACATCCATGACAAATTTATGACAGAATCAAGATAGTCATACCTATGCTGTCGTAGAAGTGTTCCATGACATTACCAAAATTATCATCACGGAAGTGTCCACTTCCATGACGATAAATCGCGCGTCACAGAAGTGCTTTCTTCAAGGGTGACCGACACATGGCATCCACCGTAACGGAACGCCATTAAGCTATCGGGTCGGTTTTTGGATCCGATAACCCGTTAACAGCCCCGACCAATGGGGATTTTCCACATGTAAAATCATCATTGGCTGGAGGAAACACGTGTCGACTCACCATTGGGACAGATGTCATCCGCTCATTGGACCGAAGACGCCTATGATACGGCGACACGTGGCACAACCCAACAGAGGCCCATTCCTGTGAAAAGGCCGGCCCATTTGACTTGGTCAAAAGGTGGCGGGCCGGCCCACGGAAAGCCTGTTAACGGCCTGTTCGCATATAGCCCATTTACAGCCCGCTAACATAGGGCCCGTTACGCCCTTTCTGAATTAGGCCCAGTAGCATCATCTAGGCCGTCCAATATTATTCAGCCCATTTTAACTTCCGGCCCATGTGTGGCCCATGACTTCTTTCGGCCCATATGAGGACCTATGTAACTCTTGGCCCATTAATGGCCCGTGGTGAAACTGGCCCGTAATGAATAGTGTATCACTTTATACCCATTAATGACCCGTTATTCCATTGGGCCGTTTCCAGCCCAAGTTATCTTTTGGCCTTCTCAGGGCCCATTGATTCTTGGGCTCATTTGCAACATTCGGTTACATATGACCCGTTACTGTCATTTTCTGCTTGTGGGCCAAATTCAGCCTGTCGTTACAGTCGGCCCATTTGTGGACCATTAATACGTTGGGCCATTTTCATGTAAAAAAACCGTTGGGTTGTTTTCATAGAGTTATCAAATACGACCTATTAACGGCCCGTTATGGTCCACGAATAGTACGGCCCATGATTGGCAAAATGATGATATGCCCTGTAGAAGGCCCATGGATCCTACGGCCCGTATGAGGCCCATGGATAGTACGGCCCGTAGAAGGCCCATGGATCGTACGGCCCGTAGAAGGCCCATGGACCCTATGACCCGTAGAAGGCCCATGGACCATACGACCTGTAGAAGGCCCATGGACCCTAAGGCCCATATAGAAGGCAGATGGATCCTACGGCCGGACGAAGGCCCATGGATCATACGGCCCGTAGAAGGCCCATGATTATTTTGGCCTAGTTACCAAAAATAGGCTATTGTGGCCACTAGAAAAAAAAAGAAAAAGAACTGCAGTGACTACAAGCAAACAACTAAGCAAGACAACAAGGAAATAAATAAGCAAGCAATTAACGCTAGCCTATTACCGCTATTACACATATTACATCCACTGGGCATCAAAGTTCGCCACCAGTGCAAATATAGGGAACAAAGCAGCACATTACATACACTGGCCGTCAAAATTGGCCACCAGTGCAAATAAACGCGGCAGCAAAACAAGAGCATAACTGAAACAACTTCAGAAGATCTCAAGAAACATTATCCTGGGTATCGACCATGCTAGCAATAAGCTTAGCAAGCTGATTAGCTTTGTCCTGTTTGGTGCTAAAATCCTCCAACGCTTGCTGTTGCACCAGAAAGTATGCATCTGAATGCTCCAGGGACTTCTGCAGTCCTTCCGCTTCTTGTCGCAGCACAGCTGATCGATATCTTTCAGCTTGTAGTTGAGACTCAAGAAACCAAACTGATTTAGACAGTGAGTTTGAATAGCTTGTGCAAGCGGTAGTGGCCAGTAACTCAAACACTAAACCAAGACAGGACTTTTGGGTTGTCTCGCTGTCTTCAAGATAGTCTTCCTTAGCTGTTTTATCAGCTTTGTTGGAGACCAACAAGGATGTGTCACTATCATGAACCTTATATGCATTACTTCCTTTACCATTGCTTAATAAGGCACTCTTCCCCAATATTCTGTCAGCATTCTAAAAGAAGAAACAAGCAGACACATAACAAGTTTAGCATGTACTAGTATACGAAACTCATTTCGGTGAACCAGTTCATTAGTAAGGTGGACATGATTAAACTACCAAGTCTTCTATTGCAAATTACTAGTACATAATAAAAGCATCAAACAAACATATATCTATGTCCTATGGTCATTGCATTGTCTTGCCAAATCAAAATAGAGACACGGTTCAAATCATATCAGTTCAAGACAAAGCAGTAGTGAAAGAATACAAAGCGTGGGAAACTACACGGCACAACAAGATTTCAGATGGGTACCACGGGTCTACATGTACAACAACACTATTCGCTCTGTTGTGATGCTAGTAATGTGCATGATATGAAAGTCAACTGTATACACAATTGAAATTGAAATCAACAGAGCTATTGATAAGAGCAAACCTGTTAAAGAAACATGCGTGAACATACCTGCTGTGCCATTGGAGTTTTGATTGGATCCTTCAATTTAAAAATAAGTTTGTATGAGTAAATACAATGATACAAGAGCAAAGCAATCATAGTTAAAAAAGGCACGCCTAAGCGAGCGCTTAAGCGCGCCTAGGCTCTAGGCGTTGGCAAAACGCATTGCGCATAACTACGCATAATCTGTGCATAACTCCGCATAAGAATGCGCTTTGGTCAGTAAAGCACAAGGCGGTGGCAAAACGCACAATTAACGCCTAGCACTTTTTTAAACTATGATAGCAATGGAATCTTAAATTAGAACAGTTGTTCTTCAGGTTTAGGCACTTGTTCTACATGAACTGAGTACAGTAAGACGCAAGAATATAATACTTAAAAATAGAAAATGAGCTCATAGACCTTACCACATTCTTGGTTCGGGACCAGTACAGAACAAGGCGTTCCTAGTCATCGTCCAGTAAATGTGTATCAGGAGAACGTAAGGGAATTTGATGAGTTTGTTTGCCGGTGAAGTACGTTGTCTTCAGGTAATTCCGATACTACCACCAAGCATTCTTGAAGATAGCAGATGTACTAGCACAGGTTACCTCACCCTGAGTTTCCAAATCGGTCCTTCTCTATAGAGAAAAATGGGAAAATTTGTTGTATTATAACCATCATGGAGGTAGGATGTATGGGACGAAGCAAAGTAATTGCCATGAATAACATTACTTACACATAACTCCTGGACAAACACCTGCAACTGGCATTTTCCTTCATCTTCAGTATAATATTTTCAAGATGGGAAGATACGCACATATGATTTAACAACATTAAATGTGATAGATGCTAAACTACGACTAGCTGGTTGTGCTTCCTCCACAGGAATAGGCGAACTAACTGGTGGAGTTGGGGTTCGCCGTGATAGTACTGGCCCTTTGGGCACTGGAGTTGCCTGATACGTCTCCAACGTATCTATAATTTTTGATTGCTCCATGCTATTTATCGACTGTTTTGGACATTATTGGGCTTTATTATCCACTTTTATATTATTTTTGGGACTAACCTATTAACCGGAGGCCCAGCCCAGAATTGCTGTTTTTTGCCTGTTTTAGGGTTTCGAAGAAAAGGAATATCAAACGGAGTCCAAACGGAATGAAACCTTCGAGAACGTGATTTTCTCACCGAATACAACTCAGGAGACTTAGACCCTATGTCAAGCCAGCTAACAGGAGGCCACGAGGTAGGGGGGTGCCTGCCCCCCCAGGCGCGCCCTCCACCCTCGTGGGGCCCCTCTTGCTCCATCGACGTACTTCTTCCTCCTATATATACCCACGTACCCCCAAACGATCAGATACGGAGCCAAAACCCTAATTCCACCGCCGTAACCTTCTGTATCCACGAGATCCCATCTTGGGGCCTGTTCTGAAGCTCCGCCGGAGGGGGCATCGATCAGTGAGGGCTTCTACATCAACACCATAGCCTCTCCGATGAAGTGTGAGTAGTTTACTTCAGACCTATGGGTCCATAGTTAGTAGCTAGATGGCTTCTTCTCTCTTTTTGGATCTCAATACAATGTTCTCCCCTTCTCTTGTGGAGATCTATTCGATGTAATCTTCTTTTTCTGGTGTGTTTGTTGAGACCGATGAATTGTGGGTTTATGATCAAGTCTATCTATGAATAATATCTGAATCTTCTCTGAATTCTTTTATGTATGATTGGTTATCTTTGCAAGTCTCTTCGAATTATTAGTTTGGTTTGGCCTACTAGATTGATCTTTCTTGCAATGGGAGAAGTGCTTAGCTTTGGGTTCAATCTTGCGGTGTCCTTTCCCGGTGACAGTAAGGGCAGCAAGGCATGTATTGTATTGTTGCCATCGAGGATAACAAGATGGGGTTTTCTTCATATTGTATGAGTCTATCCCTCTACATCATGTCATCTTGCTTAAGGCGTTACTCTATTTTTAACTTAATACTCTAGATGCATGTTGGATAGCGGTCGATGAGTGGAGTAATAGTAGTATATGCAGGCAGGAGTCGGTCTACTTTGTCTCGGACATGATGCCTATATACATGATCATACCTAGATATTCTCATAATTATGCTCAATTCTGTCAATTGCTCAACAGTAATTTGTTCACCCACCATAGAATACTTATGCTCTCGAGAGAAGCCACTAGTGAAACCTATGGCCCCCGGGTCTATCTTTATCATATCAATCTCCTACTACTTAGTTATTTACTTTGCTTTATTTTACTTTGCATCTTTATCATAAAAATACCAAAAATATTATCTTATCATATCTACCAGATCTCACTCTCGTAGGTGGCCCTATAGGGATTGACAACCCCTATTTGTGTTGGTTGCGAGGATTTATTTGTTTTGTGCAGGTACGAGGGACTCACGCGTAGCCTCCTACTGGATTGATACCTTGGTTCTCAAAAACTGAGGGAAATACTTACGCTACTTTGCTGCATCATCCCTTCCTCTTCGGGGAAAACCAACGCAATGCTAAAAGAGGTAGCAAGAAGGATTTCTGGCGCCGTTGCCGGGGGGGTCTACGCAAAAGTCAACATACCAAGTACCCATCACATACCCTTATCTACCGCATTACATTATTTGCCATTTGCCTCTCGTTTTCCTATCCCCCCAATTCACCCTTGCCGTTTTATTCGCCCTCTCTCTCTCTATCCTTCCTCTCTTTCCGCTTGCCTTTATTCCGCTATGTCTGAGTCAAAAAGGGTTGGGGGTTCTCTCCAAAGTTTTAGTACTTTGGACAACCCCTCTATCCTCGCTAAACTTATAAATAAGGATACTATGGAAAAACCTACCGGAGTTATCAATGAGAGTCTTAATAATTTTTATGAAGAGGATTCTGGAATTTTTCATTATTTACTTGATGAATCTTTGAAAGATGCTTGGTATAGACTATTAAGGATCGGGGCTAGCTATGTTCCTTAATATCAAATTGAAGTTTACCTAAAAAGCTTTTATATTGCCCTTCCTTCTTCTTTTAAGCATGTCCTAGATTCTATATTTGAAGAAGGTTTCCTTGAAGGGGATGTAGTAGACACTTATGAAAAATGAAAACTATATTTGGGCACCCCATGAATGAGAAAGTTGAACCTACATCTCTTTTGCTCTCTTATAAAAATGAATCTATTAAAGAGATAAAGGCTAGCCTAGATACAAACTTCCGTAACATACTTAATCTTTCTTCTACCATCAATAGCCATGTGCTTTATCAAAATAGAAGGATTAATTCTATAGATAGCAAGTTTGCTCTTTTCTTTCCCAATACCAAAGATGGCAATACCTAGATCTATTCGTGCTTGTTATGCCTAGCTAGGGGCCTTAAACGATAGCGCTTGTTGGGAGCCAACCCAATTTTATTTTTATTCCTTGCTTTTTGATCCTGCTTAGTAATAAATAAATTATTTAGCCTCTGTATTGGTTGTGTTTTTTGTGTTTAATTAGTGTTTGTACCAACTAGAACCGTTGGGAAAACTTGGGGAAAGTCTTGTTGAACTTGCTGTAAAAAACAGAAACTTTAGCGCTCACGAGAACTGCTGCCATTTTTATTTGGAGAGTAATATTTAGTTAATTATTTTTGAAGATGATTAATAGATAAATTCCTCACGTCCAGCAATTTATTTTAGAATTTTTGGGGTTCCAGATCTTGCGCTAGATACAGATTACTACAGATTGTTCTGTTTTTGACAGATTCTGTTTTGCGTGTGTTGTTTGCTTATTTTGATGAATCTATGGCTAGTAAAATAGTTTATGAACCATAGAGAAGTTGGAATACAGTAGGTATAACACCCATATAAATAAATAATGAGTTCATTACAGTAACTTGAAGTGGACTTTTGTTTTCTTTCGCTAACGGAGCTCACGAGTTTTCTACTTTAAGTTTTGTGTTGTGAAGTTTTCAAGTTTTGGGTAAAGATTTGATGGATTATGGAACAAGGAGTGGCAATAGCCTAAGCTTGGGTATGCCCATGGCACCCCCAAGATAATCTAAGGACACCTAAAAGCCAAAGCTTTGGGATGCCCCGGAAGTCATCCCCTCTTTCGTCTACTTCTATCGGTAACTTTACTTGGAGCTATATTTTTATTTTCCAGATGATATGTGTTTTACTTGGAGCGTCTTTTATGATTTGAGACTTTGCTTGTTAGTTTACCACAATCATCCTTGCTGTACACACCTCTTGAGAGAGCCATACATGATTTGGAATTTGTTAGAATACTCTATGTGCTTCGCTTATATCTTTTGATTTATATAATTTTGCTCTAGTGCTTCACTTATATCTTTTAGAGCACGGTGGTGGATTTGTTTTATAGAAACTACTGATATCTCATGATTCACTTAGATTATTTTGAGAGTCTTAAATAGCATGGTAATTTGCTTAAAATCCTAATATGCTTGGTATGCAAGATTAATAATAAAACTTTCTTATGAGTGTGTTGAATACTAAGAGAAGTTTGATGCTTGATGATTGTTTTGAGATATGGAGGTAATAATATCAAAGTCGTGCTAGTTGAGTAGTTGTGAAATTGAGAAATACTTGTGTTGAGGTTTGCAAGTCCCGTAGCATGCACGTATGGTAAACGTTATGCAACAAATTTGAAACATGAGGTGTTATTTGATTGTCTTCCTTATGAGTGGCGGGCGAGGACGAGCGATGGTTTTTACCTACCAATCTATCCCCCTAGGAGCATGCGCGTAGTACCAAGGTTTTTGATGACTTGTAGATTTTTGCAATAAGTATGTATGTTCTTTATGACTAATGTTGAGTCCATGTATTATACGCACTCTCACCCTTCCATCTTTGCTAGCCTCTTCGGTACCGTGCATTGCCCTTTCTCACATTGAGAGTTGGCACAAACTTCGCCGGTGCATCCAAACCCCGTGATATGATACGCTCTTTCACACATAAACCTCCTTATATCTTCCTCAAAACATCCACCATACCTACCTATTATGGCATTTCCATAGCCATTCCGAGATATATTGCCATGCAACTTTCCATCATTCCGTTCATCATGACACATTCATCGTTGTCATATTGCTTAGCATGATCATGTAGTTGACATAGTATTTGTGGCAAAGCCACCGTTCATAATTCTTTCATATATGTCACTAATGAGTCATTACATATCCTGGTACACCACCGGAGGCATTTATATAGAGTCATCTTTGTTCTAGTATCGAGTTGTAATCATTGAGTTGTAAATAAATAGAAGTGTGATGATCATCATTTTCCAGAGCATTGTCCCAAGTGAGGAATAAAAAAAATAAAAAGGCCATAAAAAAGTAGAAGGCCCAAAAAAGAGAAAGGCCATAAAAAAGAAGAAGAAAAGGCCCAAAAAAAGAATGAGAGAAAAAGAGAGAAGGGACAATGTTACTATCCTTTGCCACACTTGTGCTTCAAAGTAGCACCATGATCTTCATAGTAGAGAGTCTCTCATGTTATCACTTTCATATACTAGTGGGATTTTTTCATTATAGAACTTGGCTTGTATATTCCAACAATGGGCCTCCTCAAGTGCCCTAGGTCTTCGTGAGCAAGCAAGTTGGATGCACACCCACTAGTTTCTTTTGTTGAGCTTTCATACATTTATAGCTCTAGTGCATCCGTTGCATGGCAATCCCTACTCCTTGCATTAACATCAATCGGTGGGCATCTCCATAGCCCATTGATTAGCCTCATTGATGTGAGACTTTCTCCTTTTTTGTCTTCTCCACATAACCCCCTCATTATATTCTATTCCACCTATAGTGCTATGTCCATGGCTCGCACTCATATATTGCATGAAAGTTTATAGGTTTGAGATTAGTAAAGTATGAAACAATTGCTTGGCTTGTCATCGGGGTTGTGCATGATGATAGCATTCTTGTGTGACGAAAATGAAACATGACTAAACCATATGATTTTGTAGGGATGAACTTTCTTTGGCCATGTTATTTTGAGAAGACATAATTGCTTAGTTAGTACGCTTGAAGTACTATCTTTTTTTATGTCAATATGAACTTTTGTCTTGAATCTTTCGGATCCAAATATTCATACCACAATTAAGAAGAATTACATTAAAATTATGCCAAGTAGCACTCCACATCAAAAATTCTATTTTTATCATTTACCTACTCGAGGACGAGCAGGAATTAAGCTTGGGGATGCTTGATACGTCTCCAACGTATCTGTATTTTTTGATTGCTCCCTGCTATATTATCTACTATTTTGGACATTCTTGGGCTTTATTATCCACTTTTATATTATTTTTGGGACTAACCTATTAACCGGAGGCCCAGCCCAGAATTGTTGTTTTTTTGCCTGTTTTAGGGTTTCGAAGAAAAGGAATGTGAAATGGAGTTCAAACGGAATGAAACCTTCGGGAACGTGATTTTCTCACCGAATACAACTCAGGAGACTTGGACCCTACGTCAAGCCAGCTAACAGGAGGCCACGAGGTAGGGGGGCGCGCCAGCCCCCCCAGGCGCGCCCTCCACCCTCGTGGGGCCCCTGTTGCTCCACCGACGTACTTCTTCCTCCTATATATACCCACGTACCCCCAAACGATCAGATACGGAGCCAAAACCCTAATTCCACCGCTGTAACTTTCTGTATCCACGAGATCCCATCTTGGGGCCTGTTCCGGAGCTCCGCTGGAGGGGCATCGATCATTGAGGGCCTCTACATCAACACCATAGCCTCTTCGATGAAGTGTGAGTAGTTTACTTCAGACCTACGGGTCCATAGTTAGTAGCTAGATGGCTTTTTCTCTCTTTTTGGATCTCAATACAATGTTCTCCCCCTCTCTTGTGGAGATCTATTCGATGTAGTCTTCTTTTTGCGGTGTGTTTGTTGAGACCAATGAATTGTGGGTTTATGATCAAGTCTATCTATGAATAATATTTGAATCTTCTTTGAATTCTTTTATGTATGATTGGTTATCTTTGCAAGTCTCTTCGAATTATCAGTTTGGTTTGGCCTACTAGATTGATCTTTCTTGCAATGGGAGAAGTGCTTAGCTTTGGGTTCAATCTTGCGGTGTCCTTTCCCGGTGACAGTAAGGGCAGCAAGGCACGTATTGTATTGTTGCCATCGAGGATAACAAGATGGGGTTTTCTTCATATTGCATGAGTCTATCCCTCTACATCATGTCATCTTGCTTAAGGCGTTACTCTGTTTTTAACTTAATACTCTAGATGCATGCTGGATAGCGGTCGATGAGTGGAGTAATAGTAGTAGATGCAGGCAGGAGTCGGTCTACTTGTCTCGGACGTGATGCCTATATACATGATCATACCTAGATATTCTCATAAATATGCTCAATTCTGTCAATTGCTCAACAGTAATTTGTTCACCCACCGTAGAATACTTATGCTCTCGAGAGAAGCCACTAGTGAAACCTATGGCCCCGGGGTCTATCTTTATCATATCAATATCCTACTACTTAGTTATTTACTTTGCTATTTACTTTGCTTTATTTTACTTTGCATCTTTATCATAAAAATACCAAAAATATTATCTTATCATATCTATCAGATCTCAGTCTCGTAAGTGGCCCTATAGGGATTGACAACTCCTATTTGCGTTGGTTGCAAGGATTTATTTGTTTTGTGCAGGTACGAGGGACTCGCGCGTAGCCTCCTACTGGATTGATACCTTGGTTCTCAAAAACTGAGGGAAATACTTACGCTACTTTGCTGCATCATCCCTTCCTCTTCGGGGAAAACCAACGCAGTGCTAAAAGAGGTAGCACTGCCTTACTAACTGCTCTTGTTTGGGAGCTCTGTGGTGGACATGGTGCTGTGTCAACAGGAAATGGGTTACTATCGGCTGGGGTTGGGGTTAGATTGGGTGAAGTGGTTCTCTCTCCATCCCGTCCATCCCAGTAGGGGTACAATCTGCGACAGTTTGGGTTATGTGTGGTAGGGCTGGTTCTTGTGCATGTACAACCGGGGTGCTATCTCCACTAAGAGGTAGCACTGTTTTATTTGAAGACCGTGTTTTTAGTCCGCTAGATACTGGCATCACCCGCTCCAATTCAAATGGCTGATAAACAGGAAACATAGTTGAATGTACAGACATTGTATGAGAGACAGATGCAATAGATAGTGTGGAATAAAGAGGGCATGAAATAGTTGACATGTATATTGTTTAATTGAAACGGATAGCATGACATAATTTCACATATATGATGTCTATCTAAACTGGATAGCATAGCATAGCATAATTCAAAGATATGATGAATAACTAAACAAGATCGCATGACAAAATTCACCTACATGTTATCTAAGTAATCAGGATCGCATCATTTAATTCACATATGTGATTAATATGCTAAACAGAGGGCATTCGATATGATGTCTGAACTAAGAACATGGTGTTGAATATTGTGTATATGATGTCTAAACTATGCAATGCAAGACACCGTATGCATGATATGAGCAGTATAACCGTGCCAAGTTAGAGCATACACCTCAGTGGGGGAATAGGACTGGTCATCTGTCTCTGAATCCATCTCTGAGGAGCTATCGGGACCCAACAAGAGATCTGCTTCGATAGGTAGCACTGTCTGCTCTAAAGGCCTTGCTTTCACTCCAGATTTTTTCATCTCCCACCCAAATGGCTGATTCACAGGAAAAGTAGTTTAATGTACAAACATTGTCGACAAATGGAAATGTAATGAAGAAAAGGATGGGTAAGATATCATTCAAATATATGATGCCTGGTTAAACAGGATGGCATTGCACATTTCACATATATTATGGCTGGCTAAAAGACATGAGACTGCATAATTCCCATATATGATATAGAAACTAAACAGGTGGCATTACAGAACATGTCTAAACTAAGCAGATGACATATATGATGTCAAAAGTAGGCACTACAAGGCAACATATGCATGATATGACTAACATCATCATGCCAAGGTAGAGCAAACACCTTGGGGGGTAAATAGGAGTGGTCGGCGGCGTCTGAATCCGCTCAGAACAGATATCTTCCTCTGGATTACAATCTGGAGAGGGGTGGGGAGGGTTTGCCATTGAACCCACCATTGAGCGATGTCTGCATGACATTGTATTGCCGCGCAAAACTCTTCTCTTTTTCTCTACATGTTCAGCATGACTGTGTACAATATATGACATGCATACAAAAAAAATGGTGAGATTATGTAAGGAGATCATGCAGAAATTTAGAGTGATGGTAACAACCAGTGGATCGACGTTTTTCCGTTGAACCAAAATAGCCCTAATGGATCGACGTGAATGTATAGTAATAAGTGATGCAACAAGTGTACAACCTCTTTGCCGTAGCCGTGTCGACCTCAGCATCATTGGGTTGGTCGCTGAAGCAGTTGAGGCAGAGGTGGCTGTTGGAGGTGTGGAGGAAGATCTGAGGAATTTGTAGACGGCGTCCAGGGCACTGCTCTGTTGTGATGGATCGTTCTGTCGTTGGAGCAGCTCTGGTGAGACGTAAGACGTCAAGGCTGAAGCAGCACAAGACATACATCGTCAATCTCAAGTGGGATTCTAATAGCATCTACAATAGATGATGTAAAATGGATGTAAAATTAACATCACCAAAAACAACCTCACTACAATAGATGAGGTAAAAACGATTGACTCTGAACTTAACTGTGGAAATTGAAATTTACTGTGGAATATGAATGCTACTGTCGAAACTGAACGCAATGGTAGCAGAGAGGCACTTGACATGTAGTTTAGGGAGGGTCTGCAGTTCATCTTCAACCTGCACCCCCCTGAGCCGCCATCCACCACCGGCCGAACCGCCGGCCCCAGCGCCGCCTCGCCGCCCCGAAACAACTCGCCACCGCCGCCCCGGCCAGCCCTCTAGGCCCCCCGCCCCCACCCTGAACCCTAAGATAGATAGTGGGGTACCTCTCCGGCGAGCCCCTGTCCCCGCTGCGGGTGGTTCTTCCTTAACTCCAGCGAGCCCCCCTACCCCTGAAAATTGACTGACCCAAACGTCGATTCAGTAGACTAAAGTGTGGCTTAATCGGAGCAGAGTAGCAGCACGAGCGAGGGGGAGAGCAGCAGCAGCAGTTGGGCGAGTGAGCGATTGAGCGAGAGCCGGAGCAGCAGCAGCAGCAGCGCGAGCGAGCGAGAGCCAGAGCAGCAGTAGGAGATCCGACTGGTATGGACGCCACCGCCGAAGGGGCCTCACACTAGGGGAGAGCCGCCATGGATATGTCGCCCGCGGCGCCGGCTTCAAGGTAGCCGCTCCATGGGGGTGCGGGATGGAGCACCGTCGGCGCCGAGAGGTCGAGTTAAGGAGAAGGTGCGATGCGATGAGTGTACAACCTCTTTGGTGGCGCCGAGTAGGCATCGGCTTCGTCCGAGGAGTCGGCGAGGATGCTGCAGTTCCGGTGGAGCAGGTTAAGGCGGCGCTGTGGGGATGGATCAGCCGCGATGGACGAGGCGATCGTCGTAGCAGCTCCTTGGAGGTGGAGGACGGGGCGGCTGAACCGGCGGGACGGCGAGATGGACGACGGATCCTCATCCGGGGAGGTGGACGAGGGACATCGAGCTGTTGCGGTGGATGATACGTCTCCAACGTATCTATAATTTTTGATTGCTCCATGCTATATTATCTACTGTTTTGGACTATATTGGGCTTTATTTTCCACTTTTATATTATTTTTGGGACTAACCAATTAACCGGAGGCCCAGCCCAGAATTGTTGTTTTTTTTGCCAATTTCAGTGGTTCGAAGAAACGGAATATCAAACGGAGTCCAAACGGAATGAAACCTTCAGGAACGTGATTTTCTCACCGAACGTGATCCAGGAGACTTGGACCCTATGCCAAGGCATCAGAGAGGCGGTCACGAGGGTGGGGGCGCCCCCCCTAGGGCGCGCCCCCTGCCTCGTGGGCCCCTCGGAGCTCCACCGACGTACTTCTTCCTCCTATACATACCTACGTACCCCCAAACGAACAGAGACGGAGCCAAAAACCTAATTCCACCGCCGCAACTTCCTGTATCCATGAGATCCCATCTTGGGGCCTGTTCTAGAGCTCCGCCGGAGAGGGCCTTCATCATGGAGGGCTTCTACATCATCATAGCCTCTCCGATGAAGTGTGAGTAGTTTACCTCAGACCTTCGGGTCCATAGTTAGTAGCTAGATGGCTTCTTCTCTCTTTTTGGATCTCAATACAAAGTTCTCCCCCTCTCTTGTGGAGATCTATTCAATGTAATCTTCTTTTTGCGGTGTGTTTGTTGAGACCGATGAATTGTGGGTTTATGATCAAGTCTATCTATGAATAATATTTGAATCTTCTCTGAATTCTTTTATGTATGATTGGTTATCTTTGCAAGTCTCTTCGAATTATCCGTTTGGTTTGGCCAACTAGATTGGTAGTTCTTGCCATGGGAGAAGTGCTTAGCTTTGGGTTCGATCTTGCGGTGTCCTTTCCCAGTGACAGAAGGGGCAGCAAGACACGTATTGTATCGTTGCCATCGAGGATAACAAGATGGGGTTTATTTCATATTGCATGAATTTATCTCTCTACATCATGTCATCTTGCTTAAGGCGTTACTCTGTTTTTAACTTAATACTCTAGATGCATGCTGGATAGCAGTCGATGAGTGGAGTAATAGTAGTAGATGCAGAATCGTTTCGGTCTACTTTTCACGGACGTGATGCCTATATACATGATCATGCCTAGATATTCTCATAACTATGCTCAATTTTGTCAATTGCTCAACAGTAATTTGTTCACCCACCATAGAATACTTATGCTCTTGAGAGAAGCCACTAGTGAAACCTATGGCCCCGGGGTCTATTCTCATCATATCAATCTCCATCACTTTAATCTTGCTTTGCTTTTTTACTTTGCCTTTACTTTTCACTTTGCATCTTTATACCAAAAATATTATATCTATCAGATCTCACTCTCGTAAGTGACCGTGAAGGGATTTACAACCCCTAATCGCGTTGGTTGCGAGTAGCTATCGTTTTGTGCAGGTACGAGGGACTTGAGCGTGGCCTCCTACTGGATTGATACCTTGGTTCTCAAAAAACTGAGGGAAATACTTACGCTACTCTGCTGCATCATCTCTTCCTCTTTGGGGAAATCCAACGCAAGCTCAAGAGGTAGCAAGAAGGATTTCTAGCGCCGTTGCCGGGGAGTGTACGCAAAAAGTCAACATACCAAGTACCCATCACAATCCCTATCTCTCGCATTACATTATTTGCCACTTTCCTCTCGTTTTCCTCTCCCCCACTTCACCCTTGCCGTTTTATTCGCCCTCTCTCTCTATCCTCCCTCTCTATTTGCCTCTTTTGCCCGCTTGCCTTTTTGTTTGCTCGTGTGTTAGATTGCTTGTTTGTCGCGATGGCTCAAGATACTACCAAATTGTGTGACTTCACCAATACAAATAATAATTATTTCCTTAGCACTCCAATTGCTCCTCTTGCCAATACTAAATCTTGTGAAATTAATACTGCTTTGTTGAATCTTGTTATGAAAGATTAATTCACCAGCCTTCCTAGTGAAGATGCCGCTACTCATCTGAATAGCTTCGTTGATTTATGTGATATGCAAAAGAAAAAAGATGTCGATAATGATGTCGTTAAATTGAAGCTATTTCCTTTTTCGCTTAGAGATCGTGCTAAAGCTTGGTTTTTGTCTTTGCCTAAAAATAGTATTGATTCTTGGAACAAGTGCAAAGATGCTTTTATCTCTAAGTATTTCCCTCCCGCTAAGATCATCTCTCTTAGAAACGATATTATGAACTTTAAGCAACTTGATCATGAACATGTTGTACAAGCTTGGGAGAGAATGAAATTAATGATACGTAATTGCCCTACTCATGGTTTGAATTTGTGGATGATTATACAAATTTTTTATGCCAGATTGAATTTTGCTTCTAGAAATCTTTTAGATTCGGCCGCGGGAGGCACTTTTATGGAAATCACTTTAGGAGATGCTACTAAACTCCTAGATAATATTATGGTTAATTATTCTCAATGGCATACTGAAAGATCTTCTAATAAAAAAGTGCATGCGATAGAAGAAATCAATGTTTTGAGTGGAAAGATGGATGAACTTATGAAATTATTTGCTGCTCAGAGTGTTTCTTCTGATCCTAATGATACGCCTTTGTCTACTTCGATTGAGAATAACAATGAATCTATGGATGTGAATTTCGTTGGTAGGAATAATTTTGGTAACAACGCTTATAGAGGGAATTTTAATCCTAGGCCATATCCTAGTAATCCTTCTAATAATTATGGGAATTCCTACAACAACTCTTATGGAAATTATAATAAGATGCCCTCTGAATTTGAGAATAGTGTTAAAGAGTTTATGAATTCACAAAAGAATTTTAATGCTTTGCTTGAAGAGAAATTGCTTAAAGTTGATGATTTGGCTAGGAACGTTGATAGAATTTCTCTTGAGATTGATTCTTTAAAGATTAGATCTATTCCTCCTAAGCATGATATCAATGAGTCTCTCAAAGCCATGAGAATTTCCATTGATGAGTGCAAGGAAAGAACCGCTAGGATGCGTGCTTCCAAAGATGCCTTTATTAAAGCGTGTTCTTCCAATTCCTATGAAAATCAAGATGAAGATCTAATAGTTTTTGACGTGTCACCTATTAAATCTTTGTTTTGCAATATGAATCTTTATGAAACTGAATATGATCTTCCTTTACCTAGAAGGCGTTCTAAAAATTCGGAGTATTTAGATCTTTATGATGAAATTGATGAAAGTGGGATTGAAAGAAATAAAAATCTAGATGTTGCTAAACCTACTATATTGGATTTCGAGGAATTTAATTATGAAAGTTTATCTTTAATTGATTGAATTTCCTTATTGCAATCCGTGCTAAATTCTCCACATGCTTATAGTCAACATAAAGCCTTCACCAAAGATATTGTTGATGCCTTGATGCAATCTTATGAAGAAAAACTTGAGTTGAAAGTTTCTATCCCTAGAAAACTCTATGATGAGTGGGAACCAAATACTAAAATTAAAATTAAAGATCATGAGTTTTATGATTTGTGTGATTTGGGTGCTAGTGTCTCTACTATTCCCAAGACTTTGTGTGATTTGCTAGATTTCCATAATTTTGATGATTGCTCTCTAAACTTGCATCTTGCGGATTCCACTATTAAGAAACCTATGGGAAGGATTAATGATGTTCTTATTGTTGCAAATAGAAATTATGTTCCCGTAGATTTCATTGTTCTTGATATAGATTGCAATCCTTCTTGCCCTATTATTCTTGGTAGACCTTTCCTTAGAACGGTTGGTGCGATTATTGATATGAAGGAAGGGAATATTAGATTTCAATTTCCATTAAAAAAGGGCCTGGAACACTTTCCAAGAAAGAAAAATAAAATTTCCATATGAGACTATCATGAGAGCCACTTATGGATTGCCTACCAAAGATGGCAATACCTAGATCTATCCTCGCTTTTATGCCTAGCTAGGGGCGTTAAACGATAGCGCTTGTTGGGAGGCAACCCAATTTTATTTTTATTCCTTGCTTTTTTCTCCTGCTTAGTAATAAATAAATTATCTAGCCTCTGTTTTGGTTGTGTTTTTTGTGTTTAATTAGAGTTTGTGCCAAGTAGAACCATTGGAAAGACTTGGGGAAAGTCTTGTTGAACTTGCTGTAAAAAACAGAAACTTTAGCGCTCACGAGAACTGCTGTCATTTTTATTTGAAGAGTGATATTTAGTTAATTATTTTTTCAGATGTTTAATAGATAAATTCCTCACGTCCATAAATTTATTTTAGAATTTTTGGGGTTCCATATCTTGCGCTAGCTACAGATTACTACAGACTGTTCTGTTTTAGACAGATTTTGTTTTTCGTGTGTTGTTTGCTTATTTTGATGAATCTATGGTTAGTAAAATAGTTTATAATCCATAGAGAAGTTGGAATACAGTAGGTTTAACACCAATATAAATAAAGAATGAGTTCATTACAGTACCTTGAAGTGGTCTTTTGTTTTCTTTCGCTAACGGAGCTCACGAGTTTTCTACTTTAAGTTTTGTGTTGTGAAGTTTTGAAGTTTTGGGTGAATTCCTTTGATGGATTATGGAACAAGAAGTGGCAAGAGCCTAAGCTTGGGTATGCCCATGGCACCCCCAAGATAATCCAAGGACGCCAAAAAGTCAAAGCTTGGGGATGCCTCGGAAGGCATCCCCTCTTTCGTCCACTTCCATCGGTAATTTACTTGGAGCTATATTTTTATTCACCAACATGATATGTGTTTTGCTTGGAGCGTCTTGTATTATTTGTGTCTTTGTGTCTTGGTATGCCACAATCATCCTTGCTGTACACACCTTTTGAGAGAGCCATACATGAATTAAAATTTGATAGAATACTCTATGTGCTTCACTTATATCTTTTGAGCTATGTAGTTTTGCTCTATGTGCTTCACTTATATCTTTTGAGCGTTATAATTTTGCTCTATGTGCTTCACTTAGATATTTTAGAGCACGGTGGTGGATTTGTTTTAAAGAAACTATTGATCTCTCATGCTTCACTTAAATTATTTTGAGAGTCTCTTAATAGCATGGTAATTTGTTTAATAATAATATGCTTGGTATTCAAGATTTATGAAACTTTCTTTTGAGTGTGTTGAATACTAAGAAAAGATTGAAGCATGATAATTGTTTTGAGATATGGAGGTGATAATATTAAAGTCATGCTAGTTGAGTAGTTGTGAATTTAAAGAATACTTGTGTTAAAGTTTGTGATTACCATAGCATGCACGTATGGTGAACCGTTATGTGATGAAGTCGGAGCATGATTAATTTATTGATTGTCTTCCTTATGAGTGTCGGTCGGGGACGAGCGATGGTCTTTTCCTACCAATCTATCCCCTAGAAGCATGTGTGTAATACTTTGCTTTGATAACTTCTAGATTTTTGCAATAAGTATAGGAGTTCTTTATGACTAATGCTGAGTCCATGGATCATACGCACACTCACCCTTCCACCTTTGCTAGCCTCTCTAATACCGCGCACTTTTTGCTGGTATCATACACCCACCATATACCTTCCTCAAAACAGCCACCATACCTACCTATGATGGCATTTCCATAGCCATTCCGAGATATATTGCCATGCAACTTTCCACCGTTCCGTTTATTATGACACACTCCATCATTGTCATATTGCATATCCTGGTACACCGCCGGAGGCATTCATATAGAGTCATATTTTGTTCTAAGTATTGAGTTGTAATTTTTGAGTTGTAAGAAAAATAAAAGTTTGATGATCATCATTATTAGAGCATTGTCCCAGTGAGGAAAGAATGATGGAGACTATGATTCCCCCATAAGTCGGGATGAGACTCCGGACGAAAAATAAATAAATAAAGAGGCCAAAGAAGCCCAAATAAAAAGAGGCGATAAAAAGGCCCAAATAAAAATAAAAAAATGAGAGAAAAAGAGAGAAGGGACGATGTTACTATCCTTTTACCACACTTGTGCTTCAAAGTAGCACCATGATCTTCATAGTAGAGAGTCTCTCATGTTATCACTTTCATATACTAGTGGGAATTTTACATTATAGAACTTGGCTTGTATATTCCAATGATGGGCTTCGTCAAATTGCCCTAGGTCTTCATGAGCAAGCAAGTTGGATGCACACCCACTTAGTTTCTTTTTGAGCTTTCATATACTTATAGCTCTAGTGCATCCGTTGCATGGCAATCCCTACTCACTCACATTGATATCTATTGATGGGCATCTCCATAGCGCGTTGATATGCCTAGTTGATGTGAGACCATCTTCTCCTTTTTGTCTTCTCCACAACCACCATTCTATTCCACCTATAGTGCTATATCCATGGCTCACGCTCATGTATTGCGTGAAGATTGAAAAAGTTTTGAAAAAGTTAGAGTATGAAACAATTGCTTGGCTTGTCATCGGGGTTGTGCATGATTTAAATACTTTGTGTGGTGAAGATAGAGCATAGCCAGACTATATGATTTTGTAGGGATAACTTTCTGTGGCCATGTTATTTTGAGAAGACATAATTGCTTTGTTAGTATGCTTGAAGTATTATTATTTTTATGTCAATATAAACTTTTGTCTTCAATCTTTCGAATCTGAATATTCATATCACAATTAAGAAGATTTGCATTGAAATTATGCCAAGTAGCACTCCGCATCAAAAATTCTCTTTTTATCATTTACCTACTCGAGGACGAGCAGGAATTAAGCTTGGGGATGCCTGATACGTCTCCAACGTATCTATAATTTTTGATTGCTCCATGCTATATTATCTACTGTTTTGGACTATATTGGGCTTTATTTTCCAATTTTATATTATTTTTGGGACTAACCTATTAACCGGAGGCCCAGCCCAGAATTGCTGTTTTTTTGCCTATTTCAGTGTTTCGAAGAAACGGAATATCAAACGGAGTCCAAACGGAATGAAACCTTTGGGAACGTGATTTTCTCACCGAACATGATCCAGGAGACTTGGACCCTACGCCAAGGCATCAGAGAGGCGGTTACGAGGGTGGGGGGCGCGCCCTAGGGGCGTGCCCCTGCCTTGTGGGCCCCTCAGAGCTCCACCGACGTACTTCTTCCTCCTATATATACCTACGTACCCCCAAACGAACAGAGACGGAGCCGAAAACCTAATTCCACCACCGCAACTTTCTGTATCCACGAGATCCCATCTTGGGGCCTGTTCCGGAGCTCCGCCGGAGAGGGCCGTCATCACGGAGGGCTTCTACATCATCATAGCCTCTCCGATGAAGTGTGAGTAGTTTACCTCAGACCTTCGGGTCCATAGTTAGTAGCTAGATGGCTTCTTCTCTCTTTTTGGATCTCAATACAAAGTTCTCCCCCTCTCTTGTGGAGATCCATTCGATGTAATCTTCTTTTTGCGGTGTGTTTGTTGAGACCGATGAATTGTGGGTTTATGATCAAGTCTATCTATGAATAATATTTGAATCTTCTCTAAATTCTTTTATGTATGTTTGGTTATCTTTGCAAGTCCCTTCGAATTATCCGTTTGGTTTGGCCAACTAGATTGGTAGTTCTTGCCATGGGAGAAGTGCTTAGCTTTGGGTTCGATCTTGCGGTGTCCTTTCCCAGTGACAGAAGGGGCAGCAAGGCACGTATTGTATCGTTGCCATCGAGGATAACAAGATGGGGTTTATTTCATATTGCATGAATTTATCTCTCTACATCATGTCATCTTGCTTAATGTGTTACTCTGTTTTTAACTTAATACTCTAGATGCATGCTGGATAGCGGTCGATGAGTGGAGTAATAGTAGTAGATGCAGAATCGTTTCGGTCTACTTGTCACGGACGTGATGCCTATATACATGATCATGCCTAGATATTCTCATAACTATGCTCAATTCTGTCAATTGCTCACAGTAATTTGTTCACCCACCGTAGAATACTTATGCTCTTGAGAGAAGCCACTAGTGAAACCTATGGCCCCCGGGTCTATTCTCATCATATCAATCTCCATCACTTTAATCTTGCTTTGCTTTTTTACTTTGCCTTTACTTTTCACTTTGCATCTTTATACCAAAAATACCAAAAATATTATATCTATCAGATCTCACTCTCGTAAGTGACCGTGAAGGGATTGACAACCCCTAATCGCGTTGGTTGCGAGTAGCTATCGTTTTGTGCAGGTACGAGGGACCTGAGCGTGGCCTTCTACTGGATTGATACATTGGTTCTAAAAAACTGAGGGAAATACTTACGCTACTCTGCTGCATCATCCCTTCCTCTTCGGGGAAATCCAACACAAGCTCAAGAGGTAGCAATGGACGACGTCGTCGAGGAAGAGGCTCCGGCTGGGCAGCGGTGACGTGGCGGACAGGGGAGGGTGGGGTTTCGCGGCTGGAGCGGAGAGGTTATGGCGGCTTGGGATTTCGAATGGCGAAAAGGGGGCGATGGGAGGGGGTGAAGCATGACTTAGGGACGCGCTTGTCCAAAATGTAGGGTGTGTTACAAAAGTACCCCCCACCGATTTGAACTAGCGGCCCTTTCGGCTCAGGGTTAGAAGGGGGATTTTGTGTGTCGGGATTTGGCAGCTGGAGGGAGTTTTCGCGCGCGTTGTAATTTCGGGATAGCAAGGCGCGGGTTGTGAAGGCGCCAGTTTTGGGAGCACGATATCTGAATTTTCGGGATATAACAAGACGCGGGTTGAATTTTAGGGACAAGCCTAACGTGTAGTAATATTGTACTTGTATCAAATCAATTCGCACTTCCCTCAACCAAAAAGAAAACGAAAAAATAA
The DNA here is from genome assembly GCF_002162155.2 of Triticum dicoccoides. Lineage (NCBI taxonomy): Eukaryota > Viridiplantae > Streptophyta > Magnoliopsida > Poales > Poaceae > Triticum > Triticum dicoccoides. The sequence goes on along the minus strand of NC_041382.1, from coordinate 186,220,081 downwards.
AACTATTCACACCACACAAAGAGAGAGTCTTGCCCTGTTTTACTATACAAATGCTATTCAAAGCTACTCCCTCCTTCCATCTATATAGGGCCTAATGCGTTTTTTGATGCTAACTTTGACCAAATATTAGAGCAATGATATATGACATGCAACTTACATAAAGCACACCATTAAATTCGTCTGTGAAAGGTTCTTTCAATGATATAATTTTCACATTTGTGCATGTCATGTACTATTAATCTTGTCAATAGTCAAAGGCGGTCTTAAAAATCTCATTACGCCCTATATAGATGGAAGGAGGGAGTATGAATCCATGTTATGTCCGATTAAATTTTTTTGCTTGTTGTATAAGGCATGTAATCTACTCATACCAACATTTTAGTGCATTCCAAATGTCTATACTACCGCTGCAATTTGAACTAAATTTGAATTCGTTTCTCTATTTCAATAAGAATCTACAATCATGATTGTTGCCAACTTCAACCATCATAGTTCCCTTGCTATCCGCCAGATATAAATCGAACGGCCTATAATGCAGGATGGCAGGCACACCATCATCAACAACTCTGTTTTTTATAAGAGTAGAGATAAAATATATTAAATGTAGTATAACATGTTCATAACCACACCATGTGTATCACCGTTATATATATTCACACATGCATAGGTTTGAAACACTATGATAAATTCTTCAAATATCCGAATTCGCTTTTTATAATGAAGTATATATGATCTCTATTTGTCTTTTACACCCACACAACCCTCTTATCTTTGTAGCTAGAGCTAACTTTCTCTTGTGCATGCACACGCCCGCATCCCTCTCACCCTCCCTAAGCATTGTCTAGCTCCATCGCGCAAATTCGTCTTTTCACTTTAAGTAATTCGCCCATGGTTTGTGTAGGCCCCCCAGCTCCTTCTTTACGGCACACATCGATCGATATGCCTCTCTAGCCAGGTGTGCCTAGCACAAACACAGGTTCCCCTCTTCTCTTGTCACCATCCATGCCTTACTCCCACCACTCTTTTCATCGTTCTCGTACTCGCACACTCCTCCCCCCTCGATAAGTATGCCTCTCGTACGACCTCCTACATGCATCCCTCTCTCTCTATCCTTCTCCTCGTGCCTCATTTGCTTCTAACACACACATGCATGTATACCGATCGATCTCCCAACATATACCTAGATCAACTTTAACTACCCCCCCCATCGATCGACGTACCTCACAAGTTATGTCTCTCCTTTCTCTAACAAAGGGTGATTGATCTTCCTATGTAGTTACGTCTGGTTACCACAGCCACATCGTCCCCCCTCATCATTCGTGCATGCCTCCTGACCCTTCTCTCACACGCACGTGCACAGACAACAAGCAACCATCTCCTCTCTTATTGATATTGCGGGCGTGCCCTCCGTTTGTCTAGCAAGCCTATCCCACCATTTGTTAGAAGCAACTCCACTACCACCCCCTCCAACACTCTAGCTCTGTCTCTCTCCCAACCTTATTCCTCTCCTGCACATATGCATGGATGCCGATCGATCTCCCTTAATACATGAGGCAGATCGATCTCCTTAATACATGAGGTAGGCCTCTCTCCTCCTCCACACATATACCAGCCATTGTACCTCTATAGTTAATTGGGCCTCCCTCTTCCCCCACCACACACCGATAGTCGAGCGCTGCAGGTAGGTATCCATGCCACTGCGACAAACTGCACATGTCCCATCTCATGTTCCAGTAGGCCAGCCACTCTATATCTTTGACATGGGCACACACAAATTTGATGGCACTCTTTATCGATCGCGCGCACACACACACACACATCATCCCTCTCTTCGATTCTATGGACACCTCAAGATGCATTTGTATGAGTAGTTTATCTTGTGAGAGAAAAGGTTGAACGAGGGAAGGCCTTATTTGCGAACGTGGAGAGACGTGTGGGTATATTTTTGCAAAATTGCCATAGTTTCTTTCCTATCCGTTAGATATAAATCCGACGGCCTATATTGCAGGATGGCACGCACACCATCATCACCAACTATGTTTTCTACTCCCTCCGTCCGAAAATACTTGTGATCAAAATGGATAAAAAGAGATGTATCTAAAACTAAAATACATCTAGATACATTTCCTTTTATCCATTTTGATGACAAGTATTTCCGGACGGAGGGAGTATTTGTCTTTTTAGAGATTTCAACAAGTGACTATGACCGGACCTTACCAACATACTCAAAAAAGTAGTCCATAATTTTGATGTTACCCTCTTTTCTTGGCGGTGCAGTGCCATCTGGATACCTCATAAATAAATAAAGTACTACATGATACTAATATATGATACATGGCGCAGAAGTACTAAGTATTATTAATTCAGTTTTGCTAGAACTCATCTAGATGAGATATAATTTGGTCTCATTCATCTTTTATAGCCATTGGATGTGATGCTATATAAGATGCGTGTGTGGTGACGTGGGATTTGTTCTTGTGCAACGAACTGACCACTGCATGTCATGTTTGATAATCTCAAGTCATTAAAAGCATACAAGCCCCACATCTCTGCTTGGTTGATTCCTCTATTTATGTCAAAAAAAATAAGAAACAACGTGAGAGTTAATGCACCACGCCTATGTGTTTACTAGTATTTGGTTTTCGTAAGATGACTTAATACTCACCTAGACGGAGGGAGTATTCGATTTGACAGTGGGCGGCACAGTTCCTTATATGGCTTTAATGCAGACGAGGGAGGGAGTAGCGGTTCCCGATATGTTGAACGGCCAATGCATCCTCCTTCAATTAATGCATGAGGGAAGTAATGGGAGGAGGTCCGGGAAAAGAGGCTGCACGATGTGAATGCAACGCAGTTTGCCCTCATTGCCCTCATATAAAGGCGCCCCTCCATTCCAATGCATCTACAACATCGTACGCACCTAAGCATTTGCCTAAGCACCTACACTAAGCGCAAAAGAGCTCACTCCAAACCCATGGCGGCGATGCTCGTGAGCGGCCAGCGGCTGCGCCAGATGGTCCACGACGCCGGCCTGCGGCATGGCACCGAGGATCGTCTCCAGACGGTGTTGGAGACCGGCTGGTGGATGGCCGCCTTCAACGCCAACTACGAATCTCAGTTGGACCAGATGATCGTTGCCACCAGCAACAAGTTCAACGTCCTCAAGAAGCTCGCGGACGACATCGCCGTACTCCTCCATCCCGCGCGCCCGGGCTCCTCATTGCCTGCCACCCTAATCGGCCTCCATGGCCAGAACCTCTTTCAAGCACTAGTGGCCCTGCGACTGCCCGCCGACGCCACGAAGAATGTCCACCTGGAGGTCGCGCTCACCGTGAGGCGCCTCACCCTGCAAGAATTCATCGACCTACACATCCACATGTACGAGGAAATCATGTACATAGGTATCTACAAGGCCAGTGAGGACGCTACGACGTTGGCCTTCCTCAACCGGCTGGAAGCCTTGGATGCCTTTGCTGAGAAGCACCTTGACCTCGCCACAAAAGCCGCTGCTCCTTAGCCGCTGGTCGGTGGCCTGGCGCACTAAGTTGAGGAGGAGGAGGTCGTACATTCGTGGATCCATCTTTCTTCTTGCCTTCTGTAACCACCACTGCGATCACATCATCGTGGCCTTAATTCTTATTGTGCTGTTGCATTCTCGTTCCAGTCAATACCAACATGTGCGATCCCTTTGCTTAATTATATGCATCACTGTAACTAGTACTCCATCCGTCAATTTATAAGTTGTGCTTACCTTTTCCATCAACTTCGTGCAACGCGCGGGCATCTTGCTAGAAACACTAGAATATGTCTATATAATCCATATGTGATAGTCCGTTTGAAATCTCAAAAAAGACAAATATTTAGGTACGGAGGGAGTAGTATATTAGGACTATATCAAAACAATAGTGATTTATTTCAAGTTTGTGAACAAATACTACTATTCTACTACTTTGGATCCGTCGCAACGCACGGGCACATTGTTGGTAGAAGGAAAAGGCCTGCCGCGTTCGCGTCGCACCCCCACACGCCCGGGAATCGGGGGTATAACACGGCCCATCCGGCACGACACATAGCTTAGGGAAGGCGTGTTGCCTAGCATTTTCACTTTCATGTGGGACCGCCATTGAGCAAACCGACACCCCGCCCGCCGCCGGGTTGGAAAACAGAAACGAGGGGAAGATTTAGCTATAGCACGGAAGCCAAGAAATTTGGTGTCAGACGGGGCTCGTTGGTAGAGTAGGAGCATTCCGTACTAGTACTACTCCTACTAGTACCAAGTTTGTACTCCTAATACTATATTACTAGTACTACCACTATACAACTAGTAGTAGGTACGTGCACGGCACAACTAAGCTTAGGCAAAGTTATTAGTTCTTCAAAACGAGAGAAACAAGTTGGCAAGCCTAAGGGAATCTTGCCACATTTTGTGTGTGTATGTCATGTGGGGCCTTAGTGTGGCTTGCCTAAGGTGTGGCTTGAACCAAACACTCACCTAAGTTAATCAAACTTGCCTAACCTTACATTCCACCAAATTTTGCCACATGTTAGAATCCAGAAAGCTCCACATGTAGAAGCATAATGCACAAACCACCAGAATCTCATGCGTACAATGCACGTGTACCTTACTAGTACTAGTTGGTAGTAGTAAGAAACAAATTCCAGTTTTGGCACAAGCTCGTACTGCGGGAGCACCACAATGCCTGCCCTAGGAGTTACATTTTCCTCTCGGGGCCCACGGGACCGAATTTCAGTGGCTTTAGTGCCCGGCCTATGAGTCAATGACATGTGGACCTTAAATGCGGCTGGCCCACATGTCATTCTCATGGTGGTGGCATGGTTCGCGACTCACTCATTCGAGATGAACCGACCGGTGGTGGCGTGGCCGTGGCGAGGGTGCCACAGCTGGGCGTCGGGGTGTTACAAGGCGTAGATGGCCACGCCGGCGGGTACTAAATGTGTCACAGCCGCTGGATGAAAATTCGATGGTGCGGGAGTACGGATCGGAGCATAGCAGCGGAGCAGGCAAACCGTGTCCAATCGGGTGTGTCTGTGGTAGAAAGTTGATGGTCGCCGCAGTTCAGCTGGCCCGCATGTCATGCACACAAAGGCAGAGGAGCGGTAGGGCCGAGAGGGATGAGGGGCACATCGGGGGGATGACGATCCCCTAACGCGAACAATCCTACCATTATGTCACTGACATGTGGGACCCATAAGAGTGGGTCCCACCTATTAGCGAAGGAAAGGCAGGGCAAGGCAGTGATAGCCACGTCAGAGGATCCATGTCCACGTCGAGGTACGTCGTGTCGTGGGTTGGAGCGGCGTCGTGGGAATTGTGTGTGGGTGTGGCAGTGGTAGAAACAAGAAACGTGATGGTCGTCGTGGTTCAACTTCCATGGACAAGCTGTCATGTCTGCTGACACATGTATATCAAAACTAGAGTGTTTATATTTCAAGCATGTGAACACGTATTATTCTACTACTTTGGATCCATTGCACCTACCTTTGAGTCAATAACATGTGGACCCGATAGGTGACTGGTCCACATGTAATGCTCCCTTAGGCAGAGGGGCAGTGGGGCCAAGAGGGGTGAGACGCAGGTCGGGGGACGTGTGGTTTCATGGGTTCGAGCCGCGTCGTGGTAATCGCGGGTGGCTGTGGTAGAAACTTGATGCTCGCCGCATTTTAGGTGGCGCACATGTCATGCACACAAGGTGTCATGTCTACGGACACATGCACTAAAGGAAATATGCCCTAGAGGCAATAATAAAGTTATTATTTATTTCCTTATTTCATGATAAATGTTTATTATTCATGCTAGAATTGTATTAATCGGAAACATAATACATGTGTGAATACATAAACAAACAGAGTGTCACTAGTATGCCTCTACTTGACTAGCTCGTTGATCAAAGATGGTTGTGTTTCCTAGCCATAGACAAAGAGTTGTCATTTGATTAACGGGATCACATCATTAGGAGAATGATGTGATTGACTTGACCCATTCCGTTAGCTTAGCACTTGATCGTTTAGTATGTTGCTATTGCTTTCTTCGTGACTTATACATGTTCCTATAACTATGAGATTATGCAACTCCCGTTTGCCGGAGGAACACTTTGTGTGCTACCAAACGTCACAACGTAACTGGGTGATTATAAAGGAGCTCTACAGGTGTCTCCAAAGGTACATGTTGGGTTGGCGTATTTCGAGATTAGGATTTGTCACTCCGATTGTCGGAGAGGTATCTCTGGGCCCTCTCGGTAGTGCACATCACTTAAGCCTTGCAAGCATTGCAACTAATGAGTTAGTTGCGAGATGATGTATTATGGAACGAGTAAAGAGACTTGCCAGTAACGAGATTGAACTAGGTATTAAGATACCGACGATCGAATCTCGGGCAAGTAACATACCGATGACAAAAGGAACAACGTATGTTGTTATGCGGTCTGACCGATAAAGATCTTCGTAGAATATGTAGGAGCCAATATGAGCATCCAGGTTCCGCTATTTTTTATTGACCGGAGACGTGTCTCGGTCATGTCTACATTGTTCTCGAACCCATAGGGTCCGCACACTTAACGTTACGATGACAGTTTCATTATGAGTTTATATATTTTGATGTACCTAAGTTTGTTTGGAGTCCCGGATGTGATCATGGACATGACGAGGAGTCTCGAAATGGTCGAGACATAAAGATTGATATATTGGACGGCTATATTCGGACACCGGAAGTGTTCCGGGTGATTTTGGAGAAAACCGGAGTGTCGGAGGGTTACCGGAACCCCCCGGGAGAAGTATTGGGCTTTATGGGCCCTAGTGGAGAGAGAGAGAGAGGGGCGGCCAGGGTGGGCCGCGCGCCCCCTTCCCCTCTGGTCCGAATTGGACTAGGAGAGGGGGCGGTGTCCCCCCTTTCCTTCTCCCGCCCCCCTTCCTTTCCCCCTCCTAGTAGGAGTAGGAAAGAGGGGAGTCCTACTCCTACTAGGAGGAGGACTCCTCCTCCTTGGCGCGCCCCAAGGGCCAGCCGGCCTCCCCCTTGCTCCTTTATATACGGGGGTAGGGGGCACCTCTAGACACACAAGTTGATCTTCAAGATCGTTCTCTTAGCCATGTGCGGTGCCCCCCTCCACCATAGTCCTCGATAATATTGTAGTGGTGCTTAGGTGAAGCCTTGCGACAGTAGAACATCAAGATCGTCACCATGCCGTCGTGCTGACGGAACTCTTCCCCGACACTTTGCTGGATCGGATTCCGAGGATCGTCATTGAGCTGAACATGTCCTAGAACTCGGAGGTGCCGTAGTTTCGGTGCTTGATCGGTCGGGCCGTGAAGACGTACGACTACATCAACTGCATTGTCATAACGCTTCCTCTGTCGGTCTATGAGGGTACGTAGACTACACTCTCCCCTCTTGTTGCTATGCATCACCATGATCTTGCGTGTGCATAGGAAAATTTTGAAATTACTACGTTCCCCAACAGTGGCATCCGAGCCTTGTTTTATGCGTTGATGTTGTGCACGAGTAGAACACAAGTGAGTTGTGGGCGATATAAGTCATACTGCTTACCAGCATGTCATACTTTGGTTCGGCGGTATTGTTGGATGAAGCGGCCCGGATCGACATTACCCGTACGCTTACGCGAGACTGGTTCTACCGACGTGCTTTGCACACAGGTGGCTGGCGGGTGTCACTTTCTCCAACTTTAGTTGAACCGAGTGTGGCTACGCCCGGTCCTTCCGAAGGTTAAAACAGCACCAACTTGACAAACTATCATTGTGGTTTTTGATGCATAGGTAAGATTGGTTCTTGCTTAAGCCCGTAGCAGCCATGTAAAACTTGCAACAAACAAAGTAGAGGACGTCTAACTTGTTTTTGCAGGGCATGTTGTGATGTGATATGGTCAAGACATGATGCTAAATTTTATTGTATGAGATGATCATGTTTTGTAACCGAGTTATCGGCAACTGGCAGGAGCCATATGGTTGTCGCTTTATTGTATGCAATGCAATTGCCCTGTAATGCTTTCCTTTATCACTAAGCGGTAGGGATAGTCGTAGAAGCATAATATTGGTGAGACGACAACGTTGCTACGATGGAGATCAAGGTGTCGCGCCGGTGATGATGGTGATCGTGATGTTGATTCAGAGATGGAGATCACAAGCACAAGATGATGATGGCCATATCATATCACTTATATTGATTGCATGTGATGTTTATCTTTTATGCATCTTATCTTGCTTTGATTGATGGTAGCATTTTAAGATGATCTCTCACTAATTATCAAGAAGTGTTCTCCCTGAGTATGCACCGTTGCAAAAGTTCTTCGTGCTGAGACGCCACGTGATGATCGGGTGTGATAGGCTCTACGTTCAAATACAACGGGTGCAAAACAGTTGCACACGCAGAATACTCAGGTTATACTTGACGAGCCAAGCATATACAGATATGGCCTCGGAACACGGAGACTGAAAGGTCGAGCGTGAATCATATAGTAGATATGATCAACATAGTGATGTTCACCATTGAAACAACTCCATCTCACGTGATGATCGGACATGGTTTGGTTGATATGGATCACGTGATCACTTACAAGATTAGAGGGATGTCTATCTAAGTGGGAGTTCTTAAGTAATATGATTAATTGAAATTTAATTTATCATGAACTTAGTCCTGGTAGTATTAGCATATCTATGTTCTAGATCAATAGCTCGCGTTGTTGCTTCCCTATATTTTATATATGTTCCTAGAGAAAACTAAGTTGGAAGATGTTAGTAGCAATGATGCGGATTGGATTCGTGATCTGAGGTTTATCCTCATTGCTGCACAGAAGAATTATGTCCTTGATGCACCGCTAGGTGACACACCTATTGCAGGAGCAAATGCAGACGTTATGAACGTTTGGCTAGCTCAATATGATGACTACTTGATAGTTTAGTGCACCATGCTTAACGGCTTAGAATCGGGACTTCAAAGACGTTTTGAACGTCATGGACCATATGAGATGTTCCAGGAGTTGAAGTTAATATTTCAAGCAAATACCCGAGTTGAGAGATATGAAGTCTCTAACAAGTTCTATAGCTAAAACATGGAGGAGAATCGCTCAAGCAGTGAGCATATGCTCAGATTGTCTGGGTACTACAATCGCTTGAATCAAGTGGGAGTTAATCTTCCAGATAAAATAGTGATTGACAGAATTCTCTAGTCACCATCACCAAGTTAGTAGAACTTCGTGATGAACTATAATATGCAAGGGATAACAGAAACAATTCCCAAGCTTTTCGTGATGCTGAAATAGGCGAAGGTAGAAATCAAGAAAAACATCAAGTGTTGATGGTTGACGAAACCACTAGTTTCAAGAAAAGGGCAAAGGGAAGAAGGGAAACTTCAAGAAGAACGGCAAGCAAGTTGCTGCTCAAGTGAACAAGCCCAAGTCTGGTCCTAAGCCTGAGACTAAGTGCTTCTACTGCAAAGGGACTGGTGACTGGAAGCAGAACTGCCCCAAGTATTTGGCGGATAAGAAGGATGGCAAAGTAAACAAAGGTATATTTGATATACAGATTATTGATGTGTATTTTACTAGTGTTCGTAGCAACCCCTCGGTATTTGATACTGGTTCAGTTGCTAAGAGTAGTAACTCGAAACGGGAGTTGCAGAATGAACAGAAACTAGTTAAGGGTAAAGTGACGATGTGTGTTGGAAGTGGTTCCAAGATTAATATGATCATCATCGCAGACTCCCTATACTTTCGGGATTAGTGTTGAACCTAAATAAGTGTTATTTGGTGTTTGCATTGAGCATGAATATGATTTGATCATGTTTATTGCAATACAGTTATTCATTTAAGTTAGAGAACAATTGTTGTTCTGTTTACATGAATAAAACCTTCTATGGTCATACACACCAATGAAAATGGTTTGTTGGATCTCGATCATAGTGATACACATATTCATAATATTGAAAGCCAAAAGATGCAAAGTTAATAATGATAGTGCAACTTATTTGTGGCACTGCCGTTTAGGTCATATTGGTGTAAAGCGCATGAAGAAACTCCATGCTGATGGGATTTTGGAATCACTTGATTATGAATCACTTGATTCTTGCGAACCATGCCTCATGGGCAAGATGACTAAGACTCCGTTCTCCGGAACAATGGAGCGAGCAACTGACTTATTGGAAATAATACATACTGATGTATGCGATTCGATGAGTGTTAAGGCTCACGGCGGGTATCATTATTTTCTGACCTTCACAGATGATTTGAGCAGATATGGGTATATCTACTTGATGAAACATAAGTCTGAAACATTTGAAAAGTTCAAAGAATTTCAGACTAAAGTGGAAAATCATCATGACAAGAAAATAAAGTTTCTACGATCTAATCGCAGAGACGAATATTTGAGTTACGAGTTTGGTCTTCAACTAAAACAATGTGGAATAGTTTCACAAACTCATGCCACCTGGAACACCACAACATAATGGTGTGTCCGAACGTCATAACCATACTTTATTGGATATAGTGCAATCTATGATGTTTCTTACCGATTTACCACTATCGTTTTGGGGTTATGCATTAGAGACAGCTGCATTCACGTTAAATAGGGCACCATCTAAATCCATTGAGACGACACTATATGAACTGTGGTTTAACAAGAAACCAAAGTTGTCATTTCTTAAAGTTTGGGGTTGTGATGCTTATGTGAAAAAGTTTCATCCTGATAAGCTCAAACCCAAATCGGAGAAATGTGTCTTCATAGGATACCCAAAGGAGACAGTTGGGTACACCTTCTATCACAGATCCGAAGGCAAGATATTCGTTGCTTAGAATGGATCCTTTCTAGAGAAGGAGTTTCTCTCGAAAGAAGTGAGTGGGAGGAAAGTAGAACTTGATGAGTTAACTGTACCTGCTCCCTTATTGGAAAGTAGTTCATCACAGAAAATGGTTTCTGTGACACCTACACCAATTAGTGAGGAAGTTAATGATGATGATTATGAAACTTCAGATCAAGTTATTACTGAACCTCGTAGATCAACCAGAGTAACATCCGCACCAGAGTGGTACGGTAATCCTGTTCTGGAAATCATGCTACTAGATCATGATGAACCTACGAACTATGAAGAAGCGATGGTGAGCCCAGATTCCGCAAAATGGCTTGAAGCCATGAAATCTGAGATGGGATCCATGTATGAAAACAAAGTATGGACTTTGGTTGACTTGCCCGTTGATCGGCAAGCAATTTAAAATAAATGGATCTTCAAGAGGAAGACGGACGCTGATAGTAGTGTTACTATCTACAAAGCTAGAATTGTCGCAAAAAGGTTTTCGACAAGTTCAAGATGTTGACTACGATGAGAGTTTCTCACTCGTATGTATGCTTAAGTCTGTCCGAATCATGTTAGCAATTGCCGCATTTTATGAAATCTGGCAAATGGATAAACAAATCTGCATTCCTTAATGGATTTCTTAAAGAAGAGTTGTATATGATGCAACCAGAAGGTTTTGTCAATCCTAAAAGTGTTAACAAAATATGCAAGCTCCAGTGATCCATCTGTGGACTGGTGCAAGCATCTCGGAGTTGGAATATGCGCTTTGATGAGATGATCAAAGTATATAGTTTTATACAGACTTGTGGTGAAGCCTGTATTTACAAGAAAGTGAGTGGGAGCACTACAGCATTTCTGACAAATATATGTGAATGACATATTATTGATCGGAAATAATGTAGAATTATTCTGCAAAGCATAAAGGAGTGTTTGAAAGAAGTTTTTCAAAGAAAGACCTCGGCGAAGATGCTTACATATTAAGCATCAAGATCTATAGAGATAGATCAAGACGCTTGATAAGTTTTTTCAATGAGTACATACCTTGACAATATTTTGAAGTAGTTCAAAATGGAACAGTCAAAGAAAAGAGTTCTTGGTTGTGTTACAAGGTGTGAAATTGAGTAAGACTCAAAGCCCGACCACGGCAGAAGATAGAAAGAGAATGAAAGTCATTCCCTATGCCTCAGCCATAGGTTCTATAAAGTATGCCATGCTGTGTACTAGATCTATTGTATACCCTATACTGTGTTAAGCAAGGGAGTACAATAGTGATTTAAGAGTAGATCACTAGACAGCGGTCAAAATTATCCTTAGTGGAATAAGGAAATATTTCTCGATTATGGAGGTGACAAAAGGTTCGTCCTAAAAAATTACGTCGATGCAAGTTTTGACACAGATCTGGATGACTCTAAGTCTCGATCTAGATACATATTGAAAGTGGGAGCAATTAGCTAGAGTAGCTCTGTGCAGAGCATTGTAGATCTGTATGTGACAGACCCGTTGACTAAAATTATCTCACAAGCAAAACATAATCACACCTTAGTACTCTTTGGGTGTTAATCACATAAGCGATGTGAACTAGATTACTGACTCTAGTAAACCTTTTGGGTGTAGGTCACATGACGATGTGAACTATGGGTGTTAATCACATGGTCATGCGAACTATTAGTGTTGAATCACATGACGATGTGAACTAGATTATTGACTCTAGTGCAAGTGGGAGACTGAAGGAAATATGCCCTAGAGGCAATAATAAAGTTATTATTTATTTCCTTATTTCATGATAAATGTTTATTATTCATGCTAGAATTGTATTAACCGGAAACATAATACATGTGTGAATACATAAACAAACAGAGTGTCACTAGTATGCCTCTACTTGACTAGCTCGTTGATCAAAGATGGTTGTGTTTCCTAGCCATAGACAAAGAGTTGTCATTTGATTAACGGGATCACATCATTAGGAGAATGATGTGATTGACTTGACCCATTCCGTTAGCTTAGCACTTGATCATTTAGTATGTTGCTATTGCTTTCTTCATGACTTATACATGTTCCTATGACTATGAGATTATGCAACTCCCGTTTGCCGGAGGAACACTTTGTGTGCTACCAAACATCATAACGTAATTGGGTGATTATAAAGGAGCTCTACAGGTGTCTCCAAAGGTACATGTTGGGTTGGCGTATTTCGAGATTAGGATTTGTCACTCCGATTGTCGGAGAGGTATCTCTGGGCCCTCTCGGTAATGCACATCACTTAAGCCTTGCAAGCATTGCAACTAATGAGTTAGTTGCGAGATGATGTATTACGGAACGAGTAAAGAGACTTGCCGGTAACGAGATTGAACTAGGTATTAAGATACCGACGATCGAATCTCGGGAAAGTAACATACCGATGACAAAAGGAACAACGTATGTTGTTATGCGGTCTGACCGATAAATATCTTCGTAGAATATGTAGGAGCCATTATGAGCATCCAGGTTCCGCTATTGGTTATTGACCGGAGACGTTTCTCGGTCATGTCTACATTGTTCTCGAACCCATAGGGTCCGCACGCTTAACGTTATGATGACAGTTTCATTATGAGTTTATATATTTTGATGTACCGAAGTTTGTTCGGAGTCCCGGATGTGATCACGGACATGACGAGGAGTCTCGAAATGGTCGAGACATAAAGATTGATATATTGGACGGCTATGTTCGGACACCGGAAGTGTTCCTGGTGATTTCAGAGAAAACCGGAGTGCCGGAGGGTTACCGGAACCCCCCGGGATAAGTAATGGGCTTTATGGGCCTTAGTGGAGAGAGAGGGGGGCGGCCAGGGTGGGCCACGCGCCCCCTCCCCCTCTGGTCCGAATTGGACTAGGAGAGGGGGGCGGCGCCCCCCTTTCCTTCTCCCTCTCCCCCTCCTAGTAGGAGTAGGAAAGAGGGGAGTCCTACTCCTACTAGGAGGAGGACTCCTACTCCTACTAGTAGGAGGACTCCTCCTCCTTGGCGCGCCCCAAGGGCCGGCCGGCCTCCCCCTTGCTCCTTTATATATGGAGGCAGGGGGCACCTCTAGACACACAAGTTGATCTCCAAGATCGTTCTCTTAGCCGTGTGCGGTGCCCCCCTCCACCATAGTACTCGATAATATTGTAGTGGTGCTTAGGCGAAGCCCTGCGACAGTAGAACATCAAGATCATCACCACGCCGTCGTGCTGACGGAACTCTTCCCCGATGCTTCGCTGGATCGGAGTCCGGGGATCATCATCGAGCTGAACGTGTGCTAGAACTCGGAGGTGCCGTAGTTTCGGTGCTTGATCGGTCGGGACGTGAAGACGTACGACTACATCAACCGCGTTGTCATAACGCTTCCGCTATCGGTCTACGAGGGTACGTAGACTACACTCTCCCCTCTCGTTGCTATGCATCACCATGATCTTGCGCATGCGTAGGAAAATTTTGAAATTACTAAGTTCCCCAACATGCACTGCATACCGATCACTGGAAGGAGTAGCAGAGAAAGTTATATATGCGGATAAATAGTTCCTTATAGTCAAGCGGACCCACGCTACTACTCTGTTCCAAAGACATGCACACCATCAAAATAGTCCATCTATATCAATATACACCGAGAGGGAATAAATTTTTTTACAAGAGTGGAAATAGTTCATCCATCGATAATGCCCTCCTGTTCTTCTTCTTCTTCTTCTTCTTCTTCTTCTTCTTCTTCTTCTTCTTCTTCTTCTTCTTCTTCTTCTTCTTCTTCTCATTCTCTGTGGGAGACGGCTTTTCGCAACAAGCTCTTTGGACCTTGCAGCTATCTCGAAACTCACACGGGCATCGAGGGCAGCATATTTTATCCACTCGTACGTCAAGGGATAATTCTCCCATCCAGACGACCTTAATGCCACCGTCTCGTCGCCCTTCTGAAGATTTGTACCGAGCACAAAATTTGCTACGTCGAATAGGGATGTTGTATGTTTATCACAAACTTCTACAGGAATTTCGATTCTGGTTTGTAGGTCAGCGATGCTTTTCAAATCAAGGTTGTACGGCTTTAGCTTCTGTTTGTCCCCTTCGATGGCTGCCCCACAGAAGTATACGTCCTCCCGAGACAAGAAATCGTGAAGCTCACGTGGTATGGAGGGCGAGTGTATGATGTGGTACACCAAAACATCATCTTCGTGGCACATCTGAAGGATGGCGGCACACTGGATCTTCCCAGGGGCACGCTCCGTGTACTCTGCATCGAGACCGATGACCCTCATCTCTACCTTTTCGAGGGAGTTGGATACATTGTTGATCCACTGCCGAACAACCCTTGGGTGGACGGTGACGATGGCAACTATGCGCATCGAGCCTTCGACGACGACATGTTGGATGCTAAAAACCTGCATCTCGATCTCTTCCGCCATTTGGAACCGCTGGAACGGAGGGCTATGGTTTGGAGAATTAGGATTAGATGGCTAGTCTAACTGAAGTAGTAGATGATTATTTAAAGAGGTTAAAACAATGTGAACGCAGTGGGTTTGTATGCAAATGAAGATGAAGGAGAGGTGAAGAAGCCGAGGAGAATCGGTTCCCGATGGAGAAGTAAATGGGAGAAGTGGCGTGCAGGCAGTTGATTAGACGGTTAGGTAGACTAAACGAAAAGGCTATGCGGGTAGACTGATGAGTCGTACCTGTTCGTGTACGTGCCCATCCTTCCTGATAGGTGGGACCTATGCATGCAAACAGATAAAAAATATCCTTGATACAGAACATGGATAACACTGTATATTTAGTGTAGAATCTTTTTAGTACTTTGAATTTTGGCCACTACTTCTGTTGTTTAGTAACTTTTCTGAATTTTGGCCACTACTACAGTAAGTTCAAGTGAGTAACTATAGTAACTTCAAGTGAGTAACTATAGTAACTTCAAGTGAGTAACTCCATTTCTGATTTTTTTACATAAAACTGACCATGATATTTGTTCCTCTGTTCTGGTCATAATTATAATCTGATTGCTGAACCCTTAATCATTCTCATAATGTTTACATGATGCATAATTATACTGTCGTCAAAACTACTCCATACACACACTATCGAAACTGACAAGATGGTGGTGGAGGTGGGAATAAATGTTCAGTATTGGTGCATTTTCTGTGCTTACAAAATTCAGATTGAATTTCACTACCAAAAGAAAAGAAGGCGAGATTAAATGTTGCTTTCCACTTACTTCACCTGTGTGTAACTCTTTTGGTGCATTTTCTGCAGAACCTATGTGTAGCTGCAGCATACAGGCCAGTTCATCAACTGCTCGAAGAAGAAAAGAAGGTGGCATTTCCTTGCCTTTAGCATATAGGCCAGTTCACTTAATGTCCTCTGGTGCTATATTTCTGAGAACATCCAAGTTTTTACTTATCACTTTGCTAGCATTCACAAGTCTATTGAAGCGTGCATGTCTTTGTGAATCTTGCTGTCTACTCCAAGTAGATGGTGTGTAGCCTGGCAAAGGATATTAGTACTTGGTGCATTCTAAGTTTAAAACCACTCTAGATTTACAAGTGTTTACTGAAGATGACAAGTGTTTATTCAGTTCTAAATTTGAAGTAACTAGTAGACGAACAATATTCATCTTTTTCTGTATATGAAGAAGAATAAACCTAGCTAATTCAAATGATTCCAATTTTAGGGACATGTTTTTATCAACTCTTAGTTAAGGGGTTGTGGCAGTTTTCAGTTTTTAGTTTTGTGCTGCTTGAATTGATTCTACAGGAATATTTAGGGAAGAGTCATGGCTATGCTTAGCTCTCTGTAAAATGAATGACTGAAATTGGATAATTGGAAATTTAGGTATGTTTGCAATTGGACAAATGGTGTATAAATCCAAATAAAGCAAATAAATTCAAATGATTCAAATAAATCCAAATAAACATGGTTGATCTTCATTTTGCATAAACCTGGTTGAGTATTACAGAGTAATTAACAACAAATTGACCTGGTTGGAATTCATACAGCAACAGTAACAGTTAACTGAACTTCTTTTGCGTGCATTTATCACTCCAGAAAACTTTCAGTAACAACTGAGCAGCCTCTGCATTTTCTCAGTGAACTTTTGAGTGCATTTATCACTTGTTGGAGTATGCTACAGCTTCTGCAAATCACAAACTGCTTTAGTTTACATCTCAGTTTTAGCAAACACTACAGTTTCAGTAAAGGAGTCATAACTGAATTACAGGCACTGTAGTTTCTCTACAGTATTGGAACACTGAACATTTTCAGTTAACTGTAGCAAGAAAAACTTCCAAAAACTAGCAGATCTCCAATAATGCCAAGAGTATTACTCAATGAATTTGGTGGCATCAAACTAAATTTTCACTATAATCTGTCATCATTTAGCAGCAGTGTACAACCTTTGTCCTGGATTATTTCTCTAGCTTTGTATCGCCTGACTGAATTTTCTCCGCCTGCACTGAGAACAGCAAATTCAGACTCACAACAACAAATTGAATAGTAGCAGTAGCAGAGGCAGGCGGGGCAGACTCACCAACACAGGCGGGAGTGGCAGCAGAGGCGAGGTGGGGGAAAAGGCAAAAGCAGCATTAGAGGTCCACGGCGCCGGTGTCGTCCACCAGTAGCAGCATGAGAGGCGAGAGTGGCCGGAATTGTCCACGGCGTCGGCGGCCGAACTGGATGAAATCAGAGGCGCAGGTGGGCGGCGAAGGTGGGCGAACGTGGGCGGCGACCTTCAACGGGGCCGGCGGCGTAGCTCGAGGAGGGCACCAGCGCAGGTCGCCTTCACGGCGGGCGGTGCAGGTGGTAAGCCACGGCACAGGTGCAAGCGGGCGGCGGCGCTGTTGTTGGTCGCGGGCTAGCCCACGGTTCTGGTGTTGGTCGCGGCGCAGATCCAGGCGGGCGGCGGCGCAGGTGGGTAGCCGGCGATGGCTGCAAGGCGCGGGCGACGGGAGAGGAGGAAGGAAGGAGATGGACTTCTTTGTGACGTGTTTAAAACTCTGTGGGTTTTTTGCAAAAAAACAAATACATTACCCTGTGGACAACTTTTCCCGGATGGAGGGAGTACTAGTTAAATCCGAGCTATGGGTGTGAAGCACTGATATGCTAGTACATTTGATTGTGACCTGTTCTAATTTTGTACCTGAATTTTTTTTAGAAAGGGTTGTACGTCAACTTAATGTGCTAGCAGAACTTATTGTGTTGTCTGTGTGTTTTCTTTACACAACATTCAAGATATTTCCCCGTCATTGATAAAGACGATGAATCGTTATGTACGACTTCGTTAGTTTCAACATAGCCCTTCTCGTAGCAATCCACTGCTTCCATCCCGATTGTGCCGCCTGCGTGAAATTTTTGTATGCAAGTTCAGTGTGCTATGATGTTCTATATGATTGTGTCAACTATATAAGTTTTTACTGAGCATCACCAATGCATATGGCTGAAAGATGTATTTACGAGCATCAACCGACGGGTCTCTCTCTCTCTCACACACACACACGCACGCACACACACACGCAGACGCACAAGTGGGACCCGTTGAATTATTTATTTGCTCGTGACAGCTTTTAATTAGGTTCCACTGTAATCTAACTTTTTTCTTAAGTTATTAATTGAGCTCAGTGACTTCAAAAAGTTGTACAGAAGCCTTGTTTGGGCCTTTCTGGCGTCGCTGAATGTGGGATGAGTAACCATGTTAGGTTGTACTGTACTACACATGCCTTTTTTTCAACATCAGCAATGCAACTGGGCCGACAGTTGTACACAATATCCGGGTCAACTTGTTATTCTCCGCCCCGCTGGGCTGCAAACTTTCCTAGGAGGTATGCATTAGGCTTAACAAGAAAATGGACTTTAAGAAATAATAAATGGGATGTAATTATAATAACTGGACAGTTACTATGCACCAAACACGTAATTAGTTTGGAAAATATATCATTTTTGGAATTTGAAAATTTTAATTTCATTACTTGTTGCGCGCGCAATATTTCGTTGGATTTTAACGTAATACAACTTTATTTGGAAATTATATTTGACCTGACTAGAAATTTTGGATAAAAATATTTCGGATCCCATCAAAATGTGGGAATTTTTTTTGAATTCTGTTTTGAGCGGTTGTTTGAAATTATTAATCATTGTCCTAGCTAGAAGTTGGGTTGTACTTTTAACAAACTGTAAATGGGCTGTAGTAAATTCCATTAGAATTAAAAAATGGGTTGTACATTCTTACAAATCACAAATGGGCTATATGTTCTCTGCCAAATCCGAGCTGTGGGCCTACTAAGTTGACGGGGATGAAGGGCTTTGTCAACTTAATCAATATGCACGATTCTAGCTCGACTGACCGTACGATGTCCATCCAACGGCCGTAGTGCTTCTTCAACCTCTGGTCTTCTTGCTCCAGCCGCCCAAAGCAGCGCCGGTCGTGCCGCCTGCTCCTGCCTCCCGTGGCCGGCTGTGCTGCCGCGGAGGCCTCACCGCCCCCATACTACTCCCACCGCTGGCCAGGCCATCCCTCCACTCCACTCACCCACAACCCCTGTTATTCTGTGGCGACGGCAGCACAACCGAACCAGTGAACCCTCATACTCCTCTCCGTGTGGGCATCCACTGCCGCGTCTTCCCTGGCTCCGCGTCGTCCCCTTCCTAGGCCTCGCCGTCGTCCACCGCCATGGTGCTCTCGGCGCGGTGTGGTCAATGTGGTCAACGAACGAATTCCATCGGAAGAATACTGTACGTGGAGAGGCTGACAGCCGGGTCCATGGCAGCCGCAAGGAAGTGCCTCCTTATTACGCGGAAAATAATTATTCCTCCACCTGACGGCAGGGACCCACTGGACGCCCACCAGTATTTCGCGAAAAAAACGTTTTCCCCTGACTGCTGGGCCACCGTATTTCGCGAAAAAATGTTCCCCCTGCTATCAGCTCGGACCCACCGAAGTGCCTCCTTATTATGCACAAAAAATGAAAACCCCCCTTCTAGCTGGGACCCACCTTGGTGGGAGGCTGACTTGTGGGCCTACTAAGTTGACGGGGACGGAGGGCTTTGTCAACTTAGTCAATATAAATGATTGTAGCTCCAGTGACCGTACGATGTCCATCCAACGGCCGTAGTGCTTCTTCAACCTCTGGTCTTCTTGCTCCAGCCGCCCAAAGCAGCGCCGGTCGTGCCGCATGCTCCTGCCTCCCGTGGCCGGCTGTGCTGCCTCGGAGGCCTCACCACCCCCTACTATTCCCACCGCTGGCCAGGCCCTGCGGAGACGGCAGCCTCACACCGTAGCCGAACCAGTGAACCCTCGTACTCCTCTCCGCGCGGGATTCCACTACCACGTCTTCCCCGGCTCCCCGTCATCCCCTTCCTAGGCCTCGCCGTCGTCCATCACCCTGCTGCTCTCGGTGCGGCATGGTCAACGTGGTCAAGGAACGACTTCCATCGGACGTGGACTGTACGTGGAGAGGCTGACAGTTGGGTCCACGGCCGTAGCAAGGAAGTGCCTCCTTATTACGCGAAAAATAATGATTCCTCCACCTGATAGCTGGGACCCACCGGACGGACCACTGTATTTCGCGAAAAAAAATGTTTCCCCCTGACTGCTGGGACCCGCCAGCTACATCTTCGCATGCAAGGAAGTGCGTCCGGGCAAAAAAACGATTCGCCCCCTGACTGCTGGGACCCACCAGCTACATCTTCGCAGGCAAGGAAGTGCCTGACAGTCGGGACCCACCTGGTCGAAGCGTACGTAGCATTGTCATTCTGGTCGCGAATGTGTACGTACATATATACTGGTGGATGTAGAGGCACACACGTGTCGTAGTAGAGGCGCGTACGTGTCGTACTAGAGACACGCACGTAGCATGTACACGTACGTACAGCGGCCAGGGTGCAAGAGAGAAAATACGGCCACGTATGTGTACATACGAGCGGGGTCTCGAACGCCTACTCGTGCATACGTACGGCCAGGGCTCGTGTACATGGCTGAGTCGAAACAGAGAAACAGCGTCGTCTTCATGTTCATGGGCAGGCAACAGAATGCGTCGTGTTCATGGGGAGGCAACATAATGCGTCGTGTTCATCGGGAGGCAACGGAACGCGTGGGAGCCAACCGGCTGGGTCGGAACGGAATGCGTGGTCGTGTTCATCGGGAGGGCTTGGACGGAACAGGCGATGGAAACGAGGCCTGGTGTACCGCACAACGGAGGAAATGGGCCTCCTACGTTCGAAACAAGGTCCTGTTGATTGGGAGGGGTCTGGCGTACCGTAAAATGGAGGAAATGGACCTCCTACGGTCGAAACGGGGGTCCTGTTGATCGGGAGGGGTGTGGAGTACCGCAAAATGGACGGCACTGACTTGTGTTGGAGCGCTAGGTCGAAACGGGGGTCCTGTTCATCGGGAGGGATGTGGTGTATCGCAAAACGGGACTCCACGGGATACTGTTCATCTCCACCGTCGACCTCCTCCAGCCTCCACGGGCTACCATCGACCTCCTCCAGCCTCCACGGGCTCCTGTTCATCCAGCCTCCACCACGCGCTACTCCACCGGCTACTGTTCAACCACCCCTCCACCGTCTACTATTCATCCAGCCCTCCACACCACGGGGTCTTGTTCAACCACCCCTCCACGGGCACCCCTCCACCGTCTACTATTCATCCAGCCCTCCACCACACCACGGGGTCCTGTTCATCCAGAGGCAACGCCACCGCTCACTGTTCATCCAAACCCCCCGCAATGCTCACTGTTCATCCCAGAGGCAGCATCGATCGGTTTCAGTTAGCAGTAGTAGCGAAGGAATCGCTCGATCGGGTTCAGTTAACAGCCATCGATCGATCGCTCGGGTTCAGTAACACATAGCCTGCAGTGCAATCGCTCGGGTTCAGTTAGAGCCCAACGCCTCACTCGGGTTCAGTTAGAGCTAACGCCTGGCACACACGCACGTACGTGTACAAGAGAAACGCACATCGCTAAGCCCCCGACCTCCCACCGTAACCTGGAACTCCCCAAAATTTTCCTCCCCCTCACTTCTACCACGGTTTTTTCCATCATGGACGGCCCAAAGAATGTCATGCAGCTGCATCTCCGGCCCGCCCAGGACGAAATGCCCATTTTCTGTCATGATTTTTTGTCATAGAAGTAGGAGCCCACCACATCTATGATGATACTTGGTTTTGTCACAATTATCGTCATAGAAGTGTCATATGTATGACAAAAAAAATTTCGTTCGGCCCAAAATGTCACGGATAAACATACTCGGGGCCTAGGGTTACAAATCATATATAGTCGGCTTATCACCAGTGGGATATAGTCCTCCACGACTCTGGTAGCTTCATGTTGTACTCCGAGTCCTCCACATGGGTCTTCGTATAATGCGTCTCGGTCCAACCTATGTGGCGCAGGATGGAACCGACCCATGAGTCCTCATGCTGACCCACCACAACTAGAAATGATGTGCCCACCCCAACTAGAAAATGATGTGCCCACCGCACCACACACATAATCGGCCACAAATACATGAAAGTTAATTGCATGGTGCATCCAAAAAAATTGTTCTGCATTGTGAATGTTTATATTTTCTCCTAAAATATTAGTCACGGGAAAGAGAAACGAAGAGCATATCTCTCCTTGTCTCCACCGGACACCCCCTCTTTCTACACCACTTTCACGTACGCACACAAACTATCTCTCGGCCCTCTAAAAGTATGCATGCCCATGACACATTCATGCGTGACGGTCACTGTATTTCAAGCAAAAGCACTATAAGGTTGGTGGACTTCAGAATATGCTCATTACGGTCACTGTATATATTCTCGTGGTGATCATACAGTATCTAGCTCACGATGTGTCTCCGTATTTTGTTGATGACATTGACAGACATTGTATTTGATGCGTGCTCCATATTTTGTTGACGACACTTACGGTCATTGTATTTGAAGTGAAAGCACGATATGGTCACTGAACTTTAGAATAAGCTCATCATGGTCAGCACATACATTTTGTGGTGCTAACCAACTTGTGGTTGGATGGTTAGGAGGACAGTGGTTTCTCGAACCCACCAGGGTTAAAGTCCTGGTGCTCACATTTATCCTGGGTTAATTTTAGTATTTTGCTGGCGATATGCATTCAGTGGGAGGAGACGTTCCACTCGACTACGAGGCACCTATGGTGACTTCGTAAAATCTCAAGATCATATGCTGGCTCACTCTCTCGAAGGTGCTCATAGGGGTAGGGTCTGCATGTGTGCGCTTATAGAGGTGAGTGCTTGCGCGTATATATGAGCGCTTGCATCTGTACCGTGTTAAAAAATACATGTCATGATTATACGGTCACTGGCTCACCCGTACAACTCCGTATTTTGTTGATGACACAATCAATTGACCAGTCAAATGTTCCATGTGGCGCAACTAGTGTTGCACATCGGGGCACGTCACCATGGGGCCCACCTGTTAGCATGTATATGAAAGAAAGAAATGGTAGTTTGAGCTTGTACAGTGTTAATAAAATACATTTTAGGGTGATCATACGGTCACTGGCTCACCATAAAACTCCGTAATTTGTTGATGACACGATCAATTGACCAGTCAAACGGTCCACATCCAGCAGCGCACATTACCATAGGGCCCACCCGTCAGTGCGTATATGAAGGACAGAAAATGGTAATAAATTAGTGGTCGGTGGGGATTCGAAGTCGTGAGACCTCCGGTTGGCAGTCGCCGGCGGTAGGGGGCGCGGTGATTGGGCGGTTGCGTGGGGATCG